>NW_018023493.1:0-1205 GCF_002006095.1 Pseudomyrmex gracilis | reverse complement strand
GTGTGTCGTAATCTTAACACTTAGCCAACCGAATGGGAAGATCTTTCTGCTTAAAGTGTGGTAATGATAATTATGATCGCTTCTACATTGTTTTCGATAGAAACCATGATATCTTCTTTTTAATATAAATAAAATATGCATTGTCGCATATAATTAATTCTATATACACACAAAAATGAATAAAATTATAAAATTTGACTTATCAATCTTTACGTTGAACAGTGCACATAATATTCAACAATATCGGCGATATTAGTCGTTTATTTGAAAATATGAAATTAATTGATTATATAGTTAAATTTAATCGTACTCAATACATTCTAGTTTTTTAAAAAGAAAAGATTTATTGTAATGTGACTTTTATTTGTCTTTTTGCTGTGTAATGAAAAAGGATACAGTTTTCTATGTAATAAAAATAAAATACTTGTATTAAGAAAGTAATGTAGAATAGATAGCGTACAGATGCAATTTTATATTGTAACGATAATCATATACAAATTGTAGAAAAACAGATAAGAATGAAGAGCTGATGGTTTGTCACTTTTGTAATATGTATAAAATCGTCTTTGTCTGTGTAATTTATATTTTATTTTATATTTGAATAATTTAAAATTTGTTCATTTTAGCAATACATAAATGTAATAAAAAATTAACAAACATATTTTACAAAAATATATATTGTAATATTGTTTCTACAATGCGTTGATATAATATTTTGATGTCCTCGTCTCATTCAAGCGATATCTTTTCCGTGTAATCTATTAATATTTTTGGTATTTTTTGAATTATGAAAACATAATTATATCAACAAGCTTTATTTAATCATGGAAATATTCGCTGATGTTTTCAAAATAGCAACGTAGACAACTCCAATCGCGCTACTTGTAGTTCATGTGACAGTTGACAATAACACTTTTCCAACAATATACAATTGTTTAATAACAATTAACAATATACAATTGTTTTGATGTGTTAACAATATCAAAGTTTTGATGTGTTCACTTTCCATAAAGTTTATATAAAGTTTTCACTTTTGTTGCCAATCGACATAAGAATCTAATATGAAAATAATAAAGTATTTTGGAAATATACAAATCGAAGTGATACTTCACCTTTAAAGACTTTATTATTGTTATTGTGGGGGGGAACATACGCTTATATATTCGAACTTTGTAAAGGCTGTACATCAGTTGTGTAGTTTATGT
>NW_018023492.1:10018-11752 GCF_002006095.1 Pseudomyrmex gracilis | reverse complement strand
AGTCATGTTGCAGTGCAACGTGACTTGAGAGATCGTTGAGCATATTCATATTGCAGTCTTTATATTGCATATTGTATATGTAATGTATCACGCACATATCACTCACTTCCGTAAACACAGTGCGGAATAGTCATGTACGTTATTCGTNAGAATAGTTTGCAATAATTTTCCATAATCAAAAGACTTTGAGAAAAGGAAAATTTAAATAATTTCAACACACGAATTGAATGCCACATCTGAATTTTACTTTTCTGGCCTTATTGACTAACACATAAAATTTCAGTATAACATCTCGAAAATTTATTTTACGGTCTATTATTTTTTTTGATAACAGTATATGATTTACATATACATTTAGTTCATAATCGCCAACATATCACTTGGCTACGCTAATCAGTCACAGTATGACACGCTGACGTTCGTGTTGCACTCGACACTACATAATAAATAATGTAAATAAGATGATAAGACTCCGTATAAATAGGAAGTTTTTTGCTACGTAGGTTTAGTATAAAGTGTAGCCACTAAGTGTAACGATTCAATCAAAGAAAGATTATGTAACGTTTAATTATTATTTAACGTATTAATTTTCAAAATAATCTGTATTGTCTCTTTAACAAAAATAACAAAGTATACCAAAGCAAAATAGTACATGTGAATCCTGCAAATGTTATTAATATGTTAATTATTTTGTTCCACATTTCAAATATTCCACAAACATCTGTAAATAATAAAGAAATCGAATTACATGATACTATAAAGGACAGTATACAAAATGCAATGGATGACTTATCATTTGCTATAGAGACCGCACTACATTAGAATTCGAGAATTATTGGGATGCAAATATATGTGATGTAGAATTTGTTGGAGTAGACGAAGTAGAAGAACTTAAAGAAAGTGATAAAGATGAGTAAGATCTTGGTTTACAAATGTATTTTACCCGCAACTGGAAGTTTCAGTGTGTTATTAATAGATTCCTGGAGCGGACATTGTTCCGAAAGCTTACAAGAATTTATGCCATCTAAAGATAAAGATATACGAATTTTAACAATACCAAAAAAACTACAGGAATGATTTAACTTCTTGATGTTTATGGATTTAGACTATGGAAAAACTTTGTGAGAACATTCAGTGATCGCGTTATATTATTAAATTATAATACAAATTTACATTTGAGAAATAATATCATCAAATTACACTCCTTAACACATATCCAGCTATCTTCTCCACGATACCATAATCTTTTTAAATATGCTTGGTTTAAAAGTGGCTACATCGAAGAACGACCACTACAGTTCGAAAATCCAGTAGATTTTTGTTTCTCTGGAAAATATATACAAAAAATACCACGCTGTTCTATATGTGGGGCACCCGCTATAATACGTTGTTCCTGGTGCAAGAAATATTATTGTATGCATCATTTTTTTGAGGAATATCATGATTGTAAACATTATGAAGTATAAGAAGTTCTTATAAGTAAAAGATTTTTATTTAAATAATATTTATTGTTAATGTTTATATACTAATAAATATTCTTATACATTACAGAACATGCTCTGTCATCATATAGTGTGATAGTTCTAAAGGAAACTATTGTCTAACTATAGAATTGCTGCACTATATCCGCCACAACTTAAGGAATGGGAAAACACGTTCAACCAAGCGAAATAAATGACTTCTATTATAAATATAAAAATATAACCAAATATATAAAAATATAGAAAGAGATCG
>NW_018023492.1:4946-9788 GCF_002006095.1 Pseudomyrmex gracilis | reverse complement strand
AATTTATTGAAAGTACATAACATTTTACATTAAGTATAAAGTATTTATACAATATTAATAATCATATACACCTCGGACTCTTTTTACACGATTTCAGAATTACACGGTTTCTTTTAACACGATTTATTCCCAGTTACACGATTTTTTTAAACGATTTATTCACAGTTACACGATTGTAAGTCTATGTGATAGCTTTACGGAACGAGAGTATTTATCTTCGATCAAGATAGCCAAATGATATCAGTATGCCAGCAGTATGCACGCAGGTTTATTCAGCACTTTACAACAGATTCTACTCAGTTGTGTCTCTAATATGAATGAATTGTGTAAGCGCGATATGCAAAGAAAGGAACACAGCGAAAATAATGAAACTATAGAAATAAATGAAGACAATAGCACGTTAGGCTTCAAATCTGCTATATTTATGTCAGCAAGTTTTGCTTACTTGATGCAATAATATTTGTATCACGGCGTGACACATTTATATTCTCTTTTTTTCTTGCTTTTCTGTCGACACTAATTGAAATAACAGATTATGTTTGACTGCTGGCTGCATTCTACTGACATAATGTGTTATTGCAGACTTTGCAAAATATGCTCATTCAGTCTTGGTTATCTGGGGATGATGCCAAACTCTATTTTTTCCATAACCCAGTAACACTGAATGCATGTCTTCAAAAGGCACCTGCATTGGAATTTGAATCGGCAAACGAAAAAGAGAATTAATACCTTTTTTATGATGTTCTTCATCTATACACTAGATATATTCTTCAACAGTTCGTGGTCTGTAATCTACACTGCGCAAAACCGTAATACCTGGCCGAAGATTTTCACCAACTATCCAACATTTTGAACAAGGTACTCTTGCATTGTGTGCTGTGTGCTTCAACATTAATGCAAGAGCAGATGCATCAGCAATAAAACATCTAAATTCATAATTCAGAGAAAGGACAAATAGTTCCAAAAGTATGTAACTTTCAATGTGACAGGCAGTTGGAACTAAATACACGGGTGTTGTTGTGCGAATATATGATGGTAAAATTATTTATTCGTGATGTATATAAATGAAGCATAACAACGTTTCGACTTTCGGTTTAGGTCTTTATCAATTTCTACAAATATAATATATTAAGCAACATATTAAGATTTTTTTACAAACGTAAATACGCAATATAAGATTGATATGTTAACTTACAGATATGTACTGTTTAACAAAACTTCGTACAAACAAGATGAATAATGATAATTAAGATGTTAACAACAAGTCGTATCGCAACAAGAGCTGTGCATGACTGATTGAAAATTTGAAAAGACATCAAATTGAACCGTGAAATCACAGGTTGAGACATGCGCATAGGTGAACTTAAGCTGTATTAACAACAAATGATAAATAAGACTTATCGAGGTTCTCCGTGTCAATGGCCTCATCTTAACTTATCTTTCAATACAAAAATTGGCGCACAACAACGTTTAATTTCTGAAACGCTACATATTAAAAAACAAACTCACGGTCTCAATTTGCATAATGACACGGAGAACCTCGATAAGTCTTATTTATCATTTGTTGTTAATACAGCTTAAGTTCACCTATGCGCATGTCTCAACCTGTGATTTCACTGTTCAATTTGATGTCTTTTCAAATTTTCAATCAGTCATGCACAGCTCTTGTTGCGATACGACTTGTTGTTAACATCTTAATTATCATTATTCATCTTGTTTGTACGAAGTTTTGTTAAACAGTACATATCTGTAAGTTAACATATCAATCTTATATTGCGTATTTACGTTTGTAAAAAAATCTTAATATGTTGCTTAATATATTATATTTGTAGAATTTGATAAAGACCTAAACCGAAAGTCGAAACGTTGTTATGCTTCATTTATACGAGGTGTGGCAATTAAATAACCGGACTGGTGCTAAAAAACATTTTATTTATTATTATTTACATTATACAAATTTTCTCCTTCTATATATTCTCCTTGGCGATCCCTACACCGCTCCATACGTATTTTCCATTGTTGGAAGCAGTGCTGGAAGTCCGCTTCCGTTAGGCTGTTGAGTACCTCCGTCGCTTTCGCTTTTACTGTCTCTACACTCTGAAATCTTGTCCCCTCTAGCTCTGATTTTACTTTTGGAAATAAAAAGTAGTCACAGGGGGCCAGGTCGGGCGAGTAGGGTGGGTGGTCCAACACTGTGATTTTGTGTTTCGCGAAAAACGCCTTCACAGACAATGCGGAATGTGATGGTGCATTGTCTTGGTGGAGCATCCAAGAATTGTTCTTCCACAGTTCGGGCCTTCGCCTTCTCACTCTTTCACGAAAGATAGACAGGATCTCAATGTAATAATGTTGATTAACAGTCTGACCTTCAGGGACCCAGTGAATGTAAACAACTCCTCGAATATAAAAAAAAACAACCATCATGGTCTTAAATTTTGATTTTGACATTTTGGCTTTTTTTGACGCGGTGAACTCGGACTCTTCCAATGCATCGATTGACGCTTTGTTTCTGGGTCATAGGTAAAAAACCACGATTCGTCGCAAGTAATCACTCTGTCTAACAAACCTGGATCAGCGCTAATGTTGTTCAAAAGGTCAACACAAATGTTTATTCTCAATTCCTTTTGTTCTGCAGTGAGAAGTCTTGGCACCATTTTCGCGCAAACTTTTCTCATGTTCAATGATTCATGCAAAATCTGACGGATACTTTCTCTATTAATTCCTGAGACTTCAGCAAGAGCCCGGATACTCAGACGACGATTTTCACGGATCAATTTACCAATTTTCTCGATGTTGTTTTCTGTTTTTGATGTTAAAGGCCGTCCAGAGCGTGGATCGTCTTCAGTCATTTCACGACCTTCTTTAAACCTTTTACACCATTCAAAAACTTGTGTACGCGATAAACACTCACTTCCGTACACTTCCTTTAACATAGCATGGGCTTCTGTTGCGGTTTTTCCGAGTTTCACAAGAAACTTAAGGTTAACTCTTTGCTCCATTCGACGGCAAGTTAAAACAAGAACTTACTCGGGCGATAATTATGGCGAGACTGAGTACCGCACAAACGCGCGAATCGAGATTATGTTAGTGAAGGTATGAACAAGCACAGACATGTTCAGATCTGCTGCGGCCGGCTCGCCGTTTGCCAGTAGCAGCACCAATCCGTTATTTTATTGCCTCGTATACATCATGAATAAATAATTTTACCATCACATATTCGCACAACAACACCCGTGTATTTAGTTCCAACTGCCTGTCACATTGAAATTTACATCTTAATTCTATTATTTTCTTTATACCATTGAATTCTATTCCATAATTGATAGTTTCAAGAACTTCAGTAATAAAATTTTCGAAATACGTTGATGGATTAGTAGGTTTGCACGTTTCTCTCTAAACCATCACGATTTCTAGCTTTGATTTAGGGATATTTGCTATTCTAATTTGAATCGGCCATATCTGAAGTTTTCCGCAACGATCTAAAGTCGTTCCATCAGTATGAAAATCAATTAGGAGATGATCTGGAATTTACGCTGGTGAACTTTCACAAAGAATTGAACAAAGACTCTCTACAAAGCTTAAATGCAGATATTCGCCTCCTGATATTTGTTGAAGCTCACAACGTGTTCGAGGAGTTTTAAGAAGAGATCTTACATCAATGTTTAAATTAGAAAAGCAGATGTGAGATCGAAGAACTTTTTTTAGAACTGCATTTCCTTGCACATGAATCATATTCATGGATAAAAAAGCATTAGCAAGCATGGATTGAAAATTTTCAAAATTATCAACAAACTCTACACCTTCTTTTTCCTTTTTGTTAATAGTATCAACACTGCTTTCAGAACCAATTCTCTATTATCAAAAATATCAAACGCTTTAGAAATTGTGTCGTGAACATCATTTTCATTACGGATTGAACTTAATGACTCGGAAATAACTTCACCATCATTCTCTATTTCACTTTTAATTTCGTTTTTATATATCATGTTGAGATTGGCCATAAGACGAAATCGCTGCCATTAAGATAACTCGGAAAAAAGCTTTCTGCATCTTATAAATTTATGATTGATTGTTTTTCTATCACTTCCTTTCCTTTTTTTTATTTATTGATGTTGATGATCCTGGATTGCACGACATATTAATTGCTCGTTTTCTTTCTTATCGCAAACAACATTTAAATAAAGAGAAAATCTATAATCTTAAAAAATTGCAAAACAATACACAACTACAAAATTAGCGACAAAAGAATTTTGTACGACTCAACCACGCAATAATAGAATTCTGAGCAATGTGTTTATCAGTAGGTACAGTTTTCGGATAAGGTATTTTATAACGGTCAAGGTATTTTATAACGCGTAATTTTGTGTAGGGTGAGTAGTAAAACAATACCTAAAAAAACACAAATTTCAATTATCAAAGACAAAAAGTAAACTTATAATAAAAAAGTAAAGTAAATTTACGTCCAACGAATAAAACAAGACAACAGAATATGGTTTATAAATGATTCATAATGATTTATAATGAACACTTATAACATTTGTACATACATAAATCATTTGTCTAACAAGTAAAATATTGACGAAAATAAGACTGTACTAATATTTATGTTAGCAACAAAAGAAATCCACACAGAACATGATGTCCATTAAAGATCCATACAAAAAACGTCCACAGCTCTATCTCCATAATAGATGAGACAAACCCAAGTAGCATGAAAACGTTCAGCGAATGGTAATTTTGTGTTAGACATGTTTTGAGTTCGACCCCGAACACTGATCTAACATGTTGAACTAATATAAGTTTGAAATGTTCCTAAACGTACCTAAACGAAGAAAACATGAT
>NW_018023492.1:2537-4281 GCF_002006095.1 Pseudomyrmex gracilis | reverse complement strand
AACGTTTCAGTAAAACGTTCTGAGAACGTTTGCTGAATGTTAGGAGAATGTTAGTCCTGAGCGAACTTCTAACATAACAAAAACGTTTTTCACTGTTACTGTTCTAACATTCGCCGAACATTCTGAGAACGTTTTTATGCTACTTGGGAATGGACGTCTAATCAGAGATGCCAGTTCGCGGACTCTTGCAGCATGCAGCAGCAAGTGAAGAGCAAGCAATGTCGACGACATTGTCTTGGCGGCTCCAGCACACGGGGTTGATAACATTGTTAAAACTTTTAATTCATTCCATGAAAGAATCAATTTTACAGTTGAGTTGGAGAGAGATCGTTGTGTTAATTTTTTGGACCTATCTCTGAATGTTGTTGACGATGGTATAAGGATAGACTGGTATCATAAAAGTACTTTCTCTGGAAGATACTTGTCCTTTTTTTCACATCATCCATTGTGTCACAAAAAGGGAACTATTTTTAGCCTTATTGATAGGGCTATACTTCTTTCTCTGACTTCCACGAGAAGAACATCCTGTTCATTGTCAACATTTTGTTGGAGAATGGTTATCCTCTGAAATTAATTTTTGATTCTATCAATCTTAGACTAAAAAAGCTTGTTCACAATAATAAGACTATCGGTACACAACACTGTGCTTCCAACAACAATGAAAGAAGAATAATTGTTCTTCCGTATATTAAAAATCTTTCAGAGCCAATTTCCAAAGTATTTAATAGTAATGACTTCCTAATCGGATACAAATGTTTTAATAAATTAAATAGTTTAATTAGGATTCATAAGGATAGAACTGACTATGATTCTCAAACTAATATTGTATACAAAATCAATTGTAAGGACTGCTCAGCGTCTTATGTAGGACAGACTAAGAGGCGTTTAAAAACGAGACTGAAAGAACATTTTAATAACATAAAACGTTCTTTCTCCCAACTATCAGTAATCTTAAAACACAGAACAGATCTTAATCATTCTTTTGATTGGGACAATGTCCAGATTCTAAATCATGAACATCATTATTATAAAACTATGTAATGATGATTATATGGAACTTTAAGAATTTTAAATAAAAATGAATTTTGGCTATTGAAGCAATAACACTGTTGTTGGAGTGTATACAGGGTGTCCATAAAGTCTAAAAACACCTTCATATTTTGGAAACGGTTCGAAATTATGAAAAATCGCGAAATACGTATTCAATCGTTTTGAGGGGCTACTCTTTTAAGGGGGTTGCGGATGTTTCCATCTCTTAGGGAGACTTTCCAGGGGGCCCCCCTCAAAATTTTTAAATAGAACCCCGCATATTGTAGTATATCAATTGAAAGGGTATAAAAAAAGAAATCTTTTGGTTCAAATCAGAAGTTGATACAGTAAGCCGTTTAGGAGTTAATTACAAGCAAAGTTTGGGAAAAGTCAAGTCTTAAGACATCGTAAAAATCTTATTAAAAGCGAATTTTATTAGAACTAGAGCAACTTACCTATTGAAATAGCCGTTCAAAATGAGCACCGTTCACTTCTTGACAATAAAATAATCGATCATAAAGTTGTTACTTTTATTCAGATTCAGTTTCAATTGCGATAGTAGTTATTACTCGATGTAGATCATGTGTTCTGCGATGCTTAATCATGCGTAAATCATGTGATTTGAAACGCGCTTGAAGTCGCGTAGAATCTACGTAGCTACAATAAGATTAGTATTCAGCAAGTAGGAATAAGCGATACAACTTAATTTTCGATA
>NW_018023492.1:0-1397 GCF_002006095.1 Pseudomyrmex gracilis | reverse complement strand
GATTTGAACCAAAAGATTTCTTTTTTTATACCCTTTCAATTGATATACTACAATATGCGGGGTTCTATTTAAAAATTTTGAGGGGGGCCCCCTGAAAGGTCCCCCTAAGAGGTGGAAACATCCGCAACCCCCTTAAAAGAGTAGCCCCTCAAAACGATTGAATACGTATTTCGCGATTTTTCATAATTTCGAACCGTTTCCAAAATATAAAGGTGTTTTCAGACTTTATGGACACCCTGTATATTAAAATCCGTTTATTAACAATTAATAGTATAATAGCATGAACGCTTTCGACCCTTGTGTTAGGTCCTTTTCAAATGCATTTCTACAATGAATGAATGTATAATTACAATTGATGAAATACAATTAATGAAATTAATATAATAAAATAAATTTTAAAAGATAATAATTAAAACTCGCAGAATAAATATAATGTACAAAGTCACTTACAAATTTCTTAGATAGAAAACGTCGCTCAATGTTGATCAAGAATATCCGCACTAGCCATCCCGACCAACACTTTACATAGGTGAAATCGCGACTGAGAAACAACGTGTGTGTAATGATAGGATTCAAATTTACGAATAACATATCAACCCAGATAGCCAACTGAGTGCAAGTTGTTGGCAACTTGCCACAAATATTGCTCATATGTTTTCAGCAATGTAACAAAAGGGTGTATCCTCTTTTCAGTATGTTCTTGCCAGCAACAGTTTTCAAAATATAATAACAGCTAACAAGTTCCCAACAACTCATCGGCAATAAACTTATATTATGTTTCTCAACTTATGAATAAAAATTATTGCTCATATATTGCTCACATATTGCTGACTCACTAGTCATAAACATTGGCTACAACAATTGATTGATAATAAAACTCAGCATATTGATACTGAATTGACAAAAACATTTTCGTTGCATTAAATAAAAACAACACAACAGCAATTGGCAAGCAACTTAATCTATACAATGATTTGCTTTATATTGAGTTTTCACATTTGGCTATCTGGGAATTTATAATGTCTTATCGACAAACGGTAAATAGGAATTATCTAAATTTTCCGTGTCGCACTGCAAATTAAGTCCGCTGACTTGATTTTTTATATGTAGTATTTCTGATACCAATCTTTTGTTATATGATTTCTCAAAATCTAAAATTTCTACTTTATCCCACTCAAAATCATGTGAGTATTGCAATCTATGTTCTGTAATTACAGATTTTTGAGTGGAATTTCTATTGATATGACTTTTATGTTCCTTAATTTTGGCCTGTAACATTCTGCCAGTTTGTCCTACATACGAGGCTTCACATTCACGGCAATTGATCTTATATACTACAGAAGGATGTGAGAGAAGAGGCAAAGGATCCTTAAGAACGTTGATGAATTTCGCTCGTT
>NW_018023491.1:11503-12426 GCF_002006095.1 Pseudomyrmex gracilis | reverse complement strand
ACAATTTGTTAAGACTGTAAAAAGCGGGATGTGTGTCAGTCTCTTTAGGAAAAGTTAACGAAAATTTCTCAGAGAAATTCTGTATGTAAGGCATCACAAACTAACGAGGAGATTTTTCATCAAAGTTATTATTAGTCAAAAAGGTCTTTAAGTCATTATTCTTTAAAAAGTTGTATTTGAGTCTTTTTTTAAAAATGTTATAAATAAAGTCAAAGGGGTAATTATTGTCAATGAGTATGTTAATAGCGTAAAGTTTTTCTTATGGAAGTCAGGATGAGATAAAAAGAAAGCTCTATCAATAAGACCTATTACTGTGCCTTTTTTCTGGCTAATTGGGTGGTTGGAAAAAAATTAAGGTATCTGCCAGAAAAAGTCGGCTTGTGATACCAGTCATGTATTAAGAATCTATTTCTCTTGATTATAGTAATGTCCAGAAAATTTAGTTTGTTATAACCCACCTCCATGGTAAATTGAAGACGAGGATGGTAGGAGTTAAAGAGACAAAGAACTAAGTCAAACGTGTCGCCAGGGACCATCAGAGCTATATTGTCAACATATCGAACATAAAAAGGAGGTTGAAAAGGCAATGAATTGATGATCTGTTCGAGGTCTTGCATAACGATCAGGTGGTACAAACTCACTCCTAAGAAAAGTGGGGACAGTTTTCAGTGCCGTCTACGGCGAAAACCACATTCTTTGCGAACTAAAAAAAGTAGTGGGGGTACCGGCGCCGCGTTTAAATCGCTCACACGTATGTAGAAAATGAATTATAAATTTTTGAGCAATTATTAAATTTAACCATTATTTCTATTATATGAAGTTACTTTACAAAATAGTTATACAAAAAAATGTTTTTATTTAATACATAAATAAAAAGCATTTTGGTATATAAACTATTTTCCTGTAATTTTATATAATAGAAG
>NW_018023491.1:2656-10238 GCF_002006095.1 Pseudomyrmex gracilis | reverse complement strand
AGTGTAAACTTGTTTAATAAACCATATCTTTCATTTTCGATTTTTAATTCACGTAGTCCGGGAACTTTCCGGACAAACTGTGTATATGCTATATTATAAAATAATAAAAATATATTATAATATAAATAATATAACAGAAAATATATACAAAATAATACAAATAACGATATATGCTCCTTACATATAATAACGTAACTCTAAATGTACACATACATTCACATAATACATTTAAAAAATGTTTTTTAATATAAAAATATTCGCACTGTATCATATATCACCACACTTGCTTTTGCTCTTGCTTTAGCCAGCACGGCAACCAGCATTCAAGAAATCTAGCGGACAGAAAAGCATCATATGCCGCTGGCTTTACACACAGCTCAGCACAAAATTATACAAATACATAAAAATACACTTAAAAACCAGAAGAAAAGTCATAAAATGTAGCGAAATGCCGTGAAACCCAACAAAAGTAAAACTGTTGGAAACTGTTCAGGCTGATATCAGGTGATGCACTTCTAGACAAGGGGAAAAAGAAGCAGAGAAAGAAATTGATTGTGCTGCCGCCTGGCACGAGGACCACCGAAGTAAAGTTTCGTCGCCACTAAAAGTAGCTGAGTTTTTACTCCCTAATAACGATATTTTAAAAAAAAATCTCTCAACCTAAGGAACTCACATATGTTACAATTAACCGCGACAAACCTACATTGATTAATAATTCTAACTCTTTCTTTACACATCCTCATTTTAAATTTTCCTTTTCACCTCCCCTTCAAGCCACACATACAGTTAATATGCAATTTACATTCAATTCTCCCCTTAAAACATTACTCGAACATAGAAAAAACTGGTTTATTAATCTCACTAACACTCCCATTCCTGACAAAGTCGTAGGTTTGTTACAACACGGTGAAAATTGCAGTCTTCCCTCTAAAAATAATTCCAAATAATTTTTGAAATGATAAAAAACTTTGAATACAACATCAAGCATTTGGATAGCAATAAAAAAATTGACAGTCGCTACCGGTTTGTTCCTATGCTCAAACAATTGAAAGATTCCAATTACACAAATACAACACATCATATTGAAATTAACTACGCTCTTAAATTTACTATTTCGTTCATCATCCTACTATCATCTATACTAGAGCGGATAAGGGCAACACTGTAGTCGCGATGGACAAGGTTACTTACACTCATGATATGGAGAAATTGTTGTCTGACACTAACACATATGCTCCGATTAAAAAAAACCCTGTTAACTCTACATTAGGTTCGTTAAAAACATTGTTAGAAAAATGGAGGTCTCACAATTATATCTCGGACATCTCTCATCGTAATTTAAATTCATCGTTACCAATTCTCCCTAGAGCTTACGGTGTTCCAAAGATCCATAAATCCGGTAATCTACTCAGAATAATTATTTCTTCAATCAACAGTCCTTTACACAACCTTGCATTGTTTTTACACAAGATCATTTCTAAGAGTATTCATCCTCCTAAAAGTTTCGTGTTCAACAGGTTTCACCTTTCAAAAATAATCTCTACTGTGAATTTTGAGCACTCTTTTGAGTTACTTTCTCTTGATGTCACATCTTTGTTCTCCAATATTCCACTTGACTTAGTAATTAATGGTTTGGAAACACGATGGCATCTTATAAATCAAGTAACATCCTTACCTAAAGAAGAATTTTTTACGGCTATCAAATTTGTATATAATTCTACTTTTTTTATTTTCAACAACAAATTTTATAGACAGACTTTTGGCGCACCGATGAGCTCACCTCTCTCCTTTATCTTAGCTGATATCGTTATGCAAGACCTCGAACAGATCATCAATTCATTGCCTTTTCAACCTCCTTTTTATGTTCGATATGTTGACAATATAGCTCTGATGGTCCCTGGCGACACGTTTGACTTAGTTCTTTGTCTCTTTAACTCCTACCATCCTCGTCTTCAATTTACCATGGAGGTGGGTTATAACAAACTAAATTTTCTGGACATTACTATAATCAAGAGAAATAGATTCTTAATACATGACTGGTATCACAAGCCGACTTTTTCTGGCAGATACCTTAATTTTTTTCCAACCACCCAATTAGCCAGAAAAAAGGCACAGTAATAGGTCTTATTGATAGAGCTTTCTTTTTATCTCATCCTGACTTCCATAAGAAAAACTTTACGCTATTAACATACTCATTGACAATAATTACCCCTTTGACTTTATTTATAACATTTTTAAAAAAAGACTCAAATACAACTTTTTAAAGAATAATGACTTAAAGACCTTTTTGACTAATAATAACTTTGATGAAAAATCTCCTCGTTAGTTTGTGATGCCTTACATACAGAATTTCTCTGAGAAATTTTCGTTAACTTTTCCTAAAGAGACTGACACACATCCCGCTTTTTACAGTCTTAACAAATTGTCCAAATTCATTAAAGTACAAAAAGATCCTATACCTCCTCTTTCTTGTCCTTTTGTTGTCTATAAAATTAAATGCAAGGATTGTGAGGCTTCTTATGTGAGGCCAGACTGGTAGAATTTTACAGTCCAGAATCAACGAACACAAAAATCATATTAAACGAAACACTACGCAAACCTCTGTTATTACAGATCACAGAATTAATTTTTCTCACGATTTTATTTGGGATAATGTCGAGATTTCGGATTGTGAAAGACACTATCATAAACGTTTAATTTCTGAAACGCTATTAAAACGGGATATTAAAAAACAAACTCACGGCCTCAATTTGCATAGTGATACGGAGAACCTCGATAAGTCTTATTTACCGTTTGTTGTTAATACAGCTTAAGTTCACCTATGCGCATGTCTCAGTCTGCGATTTCACTGTTCAATTTGACGTCTGTTCAAATCTTCAATCAGTCATGTACAGCTCTTGTTTGCGATACGACTTATTGTAACATCTTACTTATCATCATTGTATTGTACGAAGTTTGTTAAACAGCACATATCTGTAAGTTAACATATTAATCTTATTTTGCGCATTTACGTTTATAAAGAAATCTAATATTATGCTATATTATATTTATAGAATTTGATAAAGACCTAAACCAAAGGTCAAAACGTTATTATGTTTCATTTATATACATGAATAAATAATATTACCATCACATATTCGCACAACAACACCCGTGTTTTTAGTTCCAACTGCCTGTCACGGTTGAAATTTAAATCTAATCTGTTGAAGCATCTGTAACCAGTCAAAACGTCCGTGGTATAAAAGGCTCTTTTCACACACTTAGATAAATGTTTGATATAGGGAACACAACAATTTTTTTATAATTACTGCCGTTTTCCGTACGTTCTCAAGATAGTTTGATTTTAGTTTTGACGAAATCAATTCCCTAATTCTAGAGGTAAATAATAAAAAATGAAATCAAGAGGATAACCATTGTGTAACAAAGTATTAATACAAAACTTTAAGTTTTTTTCATGGAAGTCAGGATGAGATAATAATAAGGCTCTGTCAACTAAGCTGTAGATTCTCTCTTATGACACAGTAAATAATGTGATAGAAAGGAGAGATACCTTCCAGAAGAAGTTTCTTTTTGGTGCCAGTCAATTTTTAAAAAAATTGTCAAAGACGCGAATCGATAGGTCTAAAAAATTGATATTACGATTATTCTCTAATTCCACAGTGAATTGAAGTCTGTTGTGAAAAATTAAAAACTTTAATAATTTTGTCGACTAATTCAGACGGTGCAGCTAAAATGATACCGTCAACATATCGGTAAAAGAAAAGAGGTTTAAAATTTAACAGATTTAAGGCCTAGTCTTCAATATCTTGTAAAACAATATTCGCAATTACAGGCGACAAAGGTGAACCCATAGGGGTCCCAAAAGTATGCCTGTAAGTAACGTTTTCAAAACTAAAATAAGTAGAGGAGAGGACAAACGAAATGGCAATGAATTATGAATTCATCTAAAGGGTTTATAGGTGTTATGTTGCTAAAATTTGAGTTTGAAATAGACACATGTTTAACATCATTGTTAGCGGGCACAACAGAAATGGAATAATTATTGACGGAATTATGATTTGATTTATCGACTGAATAAAATTAGTTAATTGATGAGATGCTATTATGGATTTCTAAAGTTTTTTGTTTTATAAGCCAATAAATTTTTTTTTGTTTTTTAAGGAATGTCGAGATCGAGGAAGATAAAGGACTTGGTGATGAATAAGATTCTTTTATAAAAGAACTGGCGTTGTTTATTACTACCAAGTTTACAATTACTGTACAATAACGCACGCTTATACTGACACTTAGCTGTTGCTTTACTGTGGTAAACTCTCCGGATAGACTCGGAGCCACACAGTATTGTCAACAGCTACTCACGATCTGTCTGTCGTTGCTCGCGATCGATCTTTTAAAGGGATCGATCGCGACCATTCAGCAATTTTAGCGACCTAATTGCTACTGCACGTAGGCCGCTGACGTTGCGTGCCGCGTCTGTATCCTACTTAATACTACGCTTAACAAGCAGATTTCATTTACAAGGAAATGCTGTTTGTTACCTTTTTAAATAAATTCGGATCGATTGAGCAATGACGCGTACCTTCCGTAATTGCTCAATGGCCCGTACGAAATTACTCTAAATTTCACAACAGGAAGAGTCTATAATGACAATGAGAAAACGAAGTTGTGTGATGTTTAATTAAGTCGATCCAAATATAATGAGGAAGCAAATTGGAGAGTCTATGAAACAAACATGATAATTTTCGTTTTAAATCATGTAATGTTCTGTGCAGACCAAAGATTTCAATATTTAAAAGTTTTATCATAATACAATTACTTTTACATACAACTTTTATATACTTTCTGTATATCGCGACTGAAGAGGACATCAGTGAATGTCGAAACGTTTTGCAATATATACTATGTATATTATAATTAAATATTGTATTTTTTACTTTCATCTTTTTTTGTTTTATACTGACCTTATTTAACGTTATATTCCTTGTTCAATTCATAAATTCATATCGGACGCTATACTTGCATCGCATATATGAGAGATCCCATATACTCTCTAACTAATTTTAAAATATTGCAAAAAAACTCTTCGGCCAGGAGTCGAACTTGGAATCTCCGGCTTTTCGTTGCCTTTCCTATTCGGTCCGGAGATTCCAGGTTCGACTCTTGGCCAAGGAGTTTTTTTCGCAATATTTTAAATGCAAAATATGTTTAAATTTAGTATTAGTTCAAGACGGTACAAAACGGTAAATTATTAAAACCTGTTTTTAAGTTACGTGCAGTCCCAACAACTAATATAGTAAATCAGTAAATGGACAGTTGTATAAAGTCATGAATGCGATATTCCATCACGGATCTTGTATAGAAAACGGTCATTATATAAGTACATGTCGAGAAGGAATATCTAATTGGATTGAAGTTGATGATGGGACAATTAATAAAACAAAATGGCCTAGAGGCGCTAAAAATATTTACATACTTTTTTTGGAAAAAATTAAGAAAAATTAAACTTAAATAAAAGAAAATATTTAATTGCTTATAATAATTAACCATTTTAATACTTTTGCGTCAGATAAAATCAATAGCAAAAATTTCTTCCTAAATATGATTAGAATTTACAGAAAAAATTTTTTTAAATAAAAGTACTTTCGACACTTTGTTATATGTATTATTTTGTTATATATGTTATTGTTATTATGTAGAAATACATTGTATTGTGTTAAAAGATGTATTTGTCGAAAACATATTCCACAAAAATGTGTGATATCCCGAACAAAATACCTTTTTAAAAAAAGGTAAAAAAAAGCGCCAAGTACATGCGCAACTTGTATATCTTGTGACGTGACACCTTTTCGATGTCCGTCACAGTGTAATTAACACGGCCGCACGGAGGACGGTAGGCCCGCGTCTCTTATTATTTAAAGGGAGCGACCTGTTTTGTATTGCGTGGCGCCTCGTAGTACGCCGATTTTTGTGTATCGAAGCAGCTGCCGCCTATAAGCGGAACACGTGCTAATAGCGAGCACGCGATTACTCTTTCTGTAAAAATTTCTGTCATTTGCGTAAGGCGGTCCGCTTTGCGGCTAATTGTTTTGTGTGTGTGTGTCGTCCTGTAAGTTACAGCGATCCGAGGGAGAGGAGCTAATTACGAGTTAGTCTCACGAAAAGAGAAAGCAGATGCCAAACGAACTGCTAAGAGACAGGGGCGTATGAGTCAAGAGGTCGAAGGGCGAGGAACGACCGGTTGTCTCGAAGAGGGCGGTCGGAGAAGATACCACCCGGACACTAACGACCTTGTCGGGATCCGACGAGCGTGTATGACCTGCCGACCCGAGGTGAAGGATCAGCCTTACAAAGCTGCAGAATCTTCCACTTGAATTGGGCGGTGAGGGCCTGACGCGGCTCTGCAGTCGCCCTTGGAAGGACAGCGCGGATCTACGCGAGTGGCGATCGATCACCGCGCCACACGACGCGTCGCCTGATTGGCTGATTAGCGTACGCAGAGGATCTAGCGGAACGCGGAAGCCGAACGCCGCAAGACTCGGCGGGCACTGTTGTGCGAACCAGCGACGAGAAACGTGAGCTGCCGGAGTACCTCCGAGATTGTGTGCGTGCCAAAGTGCTGAACATAGGTCAATCTGTGCCGAATACCTGCCGTCCGAGGGGAGCCAAGGATATAAGGGTGCCTACGCAAAGGAATAGCGAGCAGAGGCTGACCGGAGAATAGCTGCCGTCGCCAAGTGAGTGCCGCCAGGTTTTCTCACCCCCGCAACTGCGTGCCGCGTGTCAATTTTTCCGAGTATACCGTTCCGGCGACTCGAATTCCGTCGGCCAAGGTCGCGGATTCGACGCGGAGGTAGTCGCGTTAATTGTGATCGCGAGATATCGTAGCTGTCGAGCGTAACATTGTATTGCGTCGGTACTTTGTAAAGATCGCTCTCTCTCTTTCGCGGTCGCCACAGTCTTGCGTGTATCGTGCCGTCTTACCGAATTCGTCCTTTGTTCGTTATAATGTATTCGTTTTCGCGTGGTAATAGTCGTAATTCGTGCCGTATTGTAAATTAGTTATCGTGGACGGTTCCGTGTCACACCGTTATTGTTTTCTTTTGCGGAGCGCATTCCGGACTTATCGTGTTTATGTCGGGGGCGCTAGAAGATTGCGTCAGCGAGTAAAGAGACCACTACGCGTTCTCGCCGCGCCCCGTAACTTGCCGATGCCGGGGTAATTTTCTAATATAACCGCGTAAGGTATTGTTGTTCCAAATAACTACTTCATAATTGTGATCTGCCGTCGACTGACGGCCAGGAGACCGTTGCCGATCCGCGCTGCGTACGGCGAATTAACCGTCCACGATTTTCGTCATTCTGTTTGTCGTTACGCCGTGTATGCGTGCCGTGACTGCCGCGTGCCGATGACCGGTTCCACACTCTGTATGCGACATCTGATCCTGTAAACAAGCGGAAGGCCGCTACACTCACACGCTGTCGCAACCTTTGACTATATAAGTATGGACTGCTAGTTCCCCCCACTTTTCCCATTTAAGCAATGTATAAGCAGCGTAGGTAACATAGATAAGAAATAGGCACC
>NW_018023491.1:0-1641 GCF_002006095.1 Pseudomyrmex gracilis | reverse complement strand
TATATATATATATATATATATATATATATATAATACTGGTGACACTGGCAAGGACCACGTGACGACCTATTAGTTATTGGCCCAAACTCAGAGTGCGCTGTTCAATGTCGTCTACGGTCAGATCTCCCGACTAGCAGTCCATGTTTATATAGTCAAAGGTCGCAACTAAATATATTCTTTGTCAATCTGTTTATAATTCAACTGAGCTAAGTTTTTTTCTCGTCCTACGCCTGAAAGCCGCCTCCCGAACCCCCTCCTCAACGTTTCAGATTCTGAGCTGCCGTGGAGCATTCTCTTGGTGGAGAAATTGCCGTCACGTCCGGCCTAATTGGTGACTTTGTTGTCGTGTGTTTGTGCGGCGTGATTCTCACGCCTGGTGCCCAAGTTTTGTTTGTAAATTCTTTAGAGTAAGCCAAGGACGTGCCGAAGGTGTGTGCAACGCTTTCGTACACCACCCGAAACGGGAATAACAAATACAAAAATATAGTCGCTCACAATCTCTAGAAAACATATTATTATAAAAATCTTTCTTTACAAAATCTATTCTACAAAAGAAATGATATCAATAAGTAGCGCCAAGTTAAATCTTGTACATTTATACATTGTTGCAAAATATAAAATATTATATTTGTAAGTTGTTTATACGTTCCAAAATATAAAATATGAAATATTCCAAAACAATAGAAAGTTTAAAATATTATGTGATCAGTGTACTTTATATATAAAGCACTCATCGATGTAAGAAATGACCTCGCCTTGCGTGGACAACCTTAAACTATGTCGAATCATATAGATTTCGCTTTGTGTAAAAAGTCAAAACCCCATGTAAAATTTTTTCAAATATAAAAATATTTAATGTAAAGAAACTTGGCGCGGCTGCACCAAAAACTATATTGGATTAAAGTTTACTCTGATATTATAGCTATTCAATAGTTTGTTGTATTAAGCGCACAACAAAGTACGTACTTTTTGAACTCTTTTGATGAAATAACATTATTTTCTTTCAACAAAACTATCATCTAACGGTGATTCTCAAAAGTATCGAAAATTACTTGAAGAACTCTCATAATTGCTACATTCTTGTAGTGCTATGCTAATTCATTTATTCTATTATAAAATTAAACTTTCATATGTGAAGTACATGAATAGTTCATGTGTGCTAGTGTGTGTGCTCTGTCTTTAGTTTTCGGTACAGCCGCGCCAAAATTTTTTACATTAAATATTTCATATTTGAAAAAATTTTACATGGGTTTTTGACTTTTCACACAAAGCAAAATCTATGTGATTCGACATAGTTTAAGGTTGTCCACACAAGGCGAGATCATTTCTTACATCGATGAGTGCTTTATATATAAAGTACACTGATCACATAATATTTTAAACTTTCTATTGTGTTGGATGTCAAGGTGGTTGGGTGATAAGAGATTAAGTTCTACTCTTGAACTTGCTGAATTTATCCTTTATTGCTCCTGATCTTTACAATGTTCCTTACACGACTATGCTTCACTGCAGTAAACTCTCCGGCTTGCGGAGCCACACAGTGAGCTAGCAGTCCTAACACGGTCTCTCCTCTGCTTCATCCACGCGATCGATTTATAGTAATCGATCGCGCTGATTCAGCAGGCCCACCGGTCCTAGCAA
>NW_018023490.1:21557-22725 GCF_002006095.1 Pseudomyrmex gracilis | reverse complement strand
ATCTGTGTCGAATCGAGCGGTGTCGAATCGTACTGTGGTCAATAGAGTATCACCCGACTGTTTGTAGGAGTCAGACAATCGCTGGTCGCTAGAATTGCTCGACTCAAAGGATTAAAAAATTCACTGCGTCGACAATTTGCATATAGTGGCACCGGACATGGACTTACATGGCGAGAGATAGACACTGCTTTTGAAAGTGGGGTAATGACGGGTGCTATTATCAACGAAAATCACGTTAAATCTTGCCCTTTTCTCGAACACGCAAGAAACACGGTGTTGGTAAAAGTGCAAAATGTCATTGAGAAACACAATAATCTGAAAATTAATACAACGTTCAATGGGGAATTTGTTTCGGGTGATAAACGGGCCAATAACAGTATAACTACCAAAAATTCAGAAACTTTTTGTACAATTATTTTAGACGAGTAGTACGAGCGGGAGATACATCATCGAACCCACGTCAGCGTCTTTAGATAAATTTCAAGAACGCGATAGTGGGTGGACCTTGTCACGTATAGTGAATTTAACAGTAAACGTGAACAAGTATAATTCCTTGCGCGCAGGATGTCATATAACTTTACCACCAGAAGTAAAGTATAAGAGAGCGTTACTTAACGTCTTATCTAAAAATAATGCATACTTTGCATGGTCGGTGGTGGCCGCTCTTTATCCAGCCGAACAACGTGTAGAACGCACATCATCTTATCCCCACTATACGACAGTGCTGAATCTACAGGACATTGAGTTTTCAATGAGTATACATCAAATATCAAAGTTTGAACGGCTCAACGACATCTCTGTCAATGTGTACAACATGGAATTGAAGAGAAATAAGAAGAAGAACAAACTTGTCATCTTTTCATTACGACTCACAGAGCAAAAAAAAAAGAAACACGTAAACTTGCTCTATGTTTCGAATTCACGAGATGTTGATCGTGGATACTTTGCATGTATAAAGAATCTGTCGCGACTCGTGAGCGCACAAATATGCAAACACAATGGAAAAAAATATTTTTGTGACAGGTATACTTTGCGTTATATATGTATAAAAGATGTGTGAAATGTTTTTGCGTTATATACAGGGTGGATTGTTTCAATCTAGAATGAAAAATATCTCGGAATGTCGGTAAGATACAACAAAATGTTTTAGACAAAAGTTTTAGGGGGC
>NW_018023490.1:19328-21366 GCF_002006095.1 Pseudomyrmex gracilis | reverse complement strand
TACTGCCACCGGTCAAGCAGCGCCATTTTCTTCGGAGATGCTTTGCCATGCTGCAGAAGCACCCCCGACCCGCCCGTACTCCGAATATTTATACAGGGTGAGCCGGATCCCTGTCGTGGCCAAGACGGCTTGACCTCTACCCGTGTCCCTGCCTTCATGTTTTTATACGAGAGGAAGGCAGACCCCTGTTGGTCGGTGTGTGGCAACACACGCCCGGAAGCCCGATTTCCGTGCCGATCCACCGCCGCTACCCGTGTCCCTGCTTCCGTGTTTTTAACCTGGGGGGAAGCAGACCCCTGGTGGCAGGTGTGTGGCATCACGCGCCCGAAGGCCCGATTTGCGTGCCGATCCACCTCCTTCCTACCCGTGTCCCTGCCTCCGTGTTTTTATACGAGGGGGAAGGCAGACCCCTGTTGGTGAGATAGTATAGACATCGGGACTTGTCCGTCAGCCATGCATCTCCCGCCTACCCGATCCTATCCGCGATAACGCCCGTTCGAATGCCGGTCCTTCCGCGTGCACGCACGCATTGGCCCGGAACATTCCGCCCTCGGGGATCGGTGTCCCTGGGTATCGCGCCCTGCGCAGGCAACCGGTATCACCCGCGCACGCCCTACCTACCCGGGGCCTCTCATTGCAGAGGCGAGTTACGTGACACGCACACACACACACACACTCTTATGCATGCATTTATCCACCCAACGCCGAACCCACGCGGCTCCTATTATTTTGCAGGCGGAAGTAACGACGCCTGGGCACGTAGCCAAGTCCCCACCCTAGACCTTCAATTATTTAGCAGGCGGAAGGAACGACGCCTGACCCTTCTATTATTTTGCAGGCGGAAGGAACGACGCCTGAGCACGTAGCTCCCCCCAANTGTCGACCCTCTAATTATTTTGCAGGGTAGAAGACGGACCCCTGAGGACGTACCTTTCCCAGCCCTATACTCTCTTATTATTTTGCAGGGGAGAGAGACGGCCCCTGGGCACGTAGCCTTACTTCCCTACCACCCACCCTTCGCGGCCACTAAACACCGCGACAGCCTTTCGCGTTTTTATACGAGGGGAAGGCTCGACCCCTCTCGGTGAGACAGCATAGACATCGGGACAAGCCGTCAGCCATGCATCATCCATTTACCCGAACAAATACACGCGCAAGCCCGAGGGGATGTTGGACCGCTGCATGCGCGCACAAAGTGGCGCGGATGCTTTGGCCTGCTCATTCCCACAAGTACCCCACAGGGATCGGTATCCCTGTTTATCCTACCCGAGCCTCTCATCGTAGAGGCAAAGCTACTGGTTTCCTCTTAGTCTGACCGCTCCCCCAAGGCCTGTCCGGCAAGGTAGAACCTGCCAGGACCGAAGTCCTGCCGGCGTAGCCCCTCGGATCATTACGGTTCTCAAGCCCGGGCACCACGTCAAGGTGGGAAACCGTCGCCCGGGACCTTTATTTGACCTTGCTGTGACCTTGAATGAATCAAAACTAAACATTTTAATAGTAAAATTTCCCGCCTTTTTCAAATCCAGTGTCAAAAGTAGGTGTTCCTGTTTTAAAAAATCACTTTGATTTTGAAATGACCTTGAAAATGAGGTTCAAGGTCATGGCCATTGATACCATTAGTTGTCCCCTGCCTTTTTGCGCCCTAAAACTTTTGTCTAAAACATTTTGTTGTATCTCACCAACATTCCGAGATATTTTCCATTCTAGATTGAAACAATCCACCCTGTATATATAGAATGTGTGACAATATAAAAAAAGTAATATAGATTTGCAGATGTTTACACTATTTCCATTTTTTGGAAAAGTTGAATGTTTACAACATAGAGTGCGGAAAGTTGAACAATTGCGCGATTCGGTTACTAGCGGAGGAGAACAACAAATGGCTCAGTTTTAACAACCACAGTAAGAAGCAACGCCTCCCATTCGTAGTATATGCCGACCTTGAGGGGCGGGTTCCGTTTGACCACAGTACGATTCGACACCGCTCGATTCGACACAGATTTATTCGACACCAAATTATTCGACACCGTACGATTCG
>NW_018023490.1:13469-14823 GCF_002006095.1 Pseudomyrmex gracilis | reverse complement strand
AATTTCCTATTTATTCAAGTTTCCGGCAAGGTCAAATAAAGGTCAAATTTGCCAAAATTGTTGAAAAATGAGTACTTAGACGTTAAAAATAGGAGGTATGCAAGGAAACATGTTTTTTTGATCCTAGACTTGAAAAGAGCGAGAAACTTTACACTGAAGAGAAATGTTTTTAAATCTTTCAAGGTCACGGCCACGTCAGATAAAGGCCATATTTGCTAAAAATGTTGAAAAATAGGTGTTTAGAGTTTAAAAATAGCCAAATATTTTCGACAAAAGTTGCATGGGATAGAGAGGATTATGTCCTGGTACCAATTATTACTTTGACCTTCGACTCGATTCTGAAGGTTGTGTTAAGGTCAGAGTTATTTTGTAAGCAAAACCTTTGACAATTCACCCAATGCCTACAAGAAACCACCTCTACCAAATCACAAATAGTCCTGCTCACTAGACCCTGGGAACAGCAAGTTTAGTTGCTTATTTTTCTTAAGATTATTTGATTCTACACCACAAGCGAGCTACCCTACGTATCCCTTAACTTACCCATTACCTAGAAACCATATTTACCAGCAGGTTTAGTTGCTTATTTTTCTTGAAACAATTAAATTCCACATGTTAAGTGCGCTAAAATTTCGTAAAATTTCTCTTTTCAATACCGGGATCAAAAAAACATGTTTCTGTTNACACCTCCTGTTTTTAACCTCTAAATATCCGTTTTTTGACATTTTTGGAACATTTGACCTTTATTTGATTTTGCTGTGACCTTGAATGAATCAAAATAGACATTTTAAGAGTAAAATGTCCCGCCCTTTTCAAATCCAGGATTAAAAGTAAGTGTTCCCGTTTTAAAAAATCACTTTGAACTTGAAATGACCTTGAAAATGAGGTTCAAGGTTATGGCCATTGATACCATTAGTTGTCCCCCCTTGCCCCCTAAAACTTTTGTCTAAAACATTTTGTTGTATCTTACCGACATTCCGAGATATTTTTCATTCTAGATTGAAACAATCCACCCTGTATATATAGAATGTGTGACAATATAAAAAAAGTAATATAGATTTGCAGATGTTTACACTAGTTCCATTTTTTGGAAAAGTTGAACGTTCACAACATAGAGTGCGGAAAGTTGAACAATTGCGCGATTCGGTTACTAGCGGAGGAGGACAACAAATGGCTCAGTTTTAACAATCACAGTAAGAAGCAACGCCTCCCATTCGTAGTATATGCCGACCTTGAGAGCGTATTACACAAAATTGATGAAAAGACGCTGCAACCATCTTATGCGTATCAACATCACACGGCGTTTAGCATAGGCTATTACGTCTGCTGCTCATACAACGATTCTTTCTCTGCTTAT
>NW_018023490.1:9601-13296 GCF_002006095.1 Pseudomyrmex gracilis | reverse complement strand
GATGCACATTTTATTATTAAAGAAGTTGCGACTGTATTTGAAGGAAAAGTTACTGTTCTCCCTATTAACAAAGAGAGATATATATTCTTTTCCAAGAACGTCATGCAATCGGAAAAAAGTACTCCAAAAAGTTACAATATAGAGTTGAGATTCATCGATTCGTACAAATTTCTCAGCGTTAGTCTCGAAAAATTAGCATCGTTTTTTCATAAAGACAAGTTGAAAATATTGCACTCAGAATTCAGAAATTTATTCATCGAAAATTTTAAATTATTAGCGCGTAAAGGTGTCTTTTCATACGACTACGTAGACTGTGTCGACAAGTTGCAATAGCAGCGGTTACCACCGCGCGAGTCATTTTACAGTTCTCTGACCGGTAAAACGATATCTGAGAGTGAATATGCACACGCTGTAAACATCTGGCAATGATTCTCGATACGTACGTTATATATAGGTGAATACAGCGATTTATATTTAAAAATTGATGTTTTATTATTGGCAGATATATGTGAGAATTTTCGAGAAAGTTGTATTTGAAGTTACGGATTAGATCCCGCGCATTATTATACTTTACCCAGTTACACGTGGGACGCTATGCTAAAACATACAAGCATAACGTTCGACCTGCTCACAGATGTTGATATGGTTATGTTTATCGAACGGGGTATACGCGGTGGTCTTAGCCAGTGCAGTACAAGATACGCGCACGCAAATAACAAGTACATGCAAACGTACGACTCATCAAAACCAACGTCGTATCTCATGTACTTTGATATAAATAACTTGTACGGCTGAGCAATGTGTCAGCCATTACCGTATGCTGCATTCCAATAGGTAGACAACATCTGGAGTGTCGACGTGTGTCTGTGACAGCAACCTCAAATATCGGTTACATCTTTGAAGTCGACCTCGAGTATCCTCGCAAACTGCATGACGCGCACGCTGACCTACCGTTCTGTCCGACGCGCGAAAAACTGCCTGGCAAGAGACAGGAGAAGCTGCTTGCAACATTGCATAACAAAACGCGTTATATCATTCAATTTCGCGCTCTGCAACAATGTGTGCGACACGATCTTTGTATTACAAAGATTCATCGCGTAATACAATTCGCGCAATCTCCATGGCTCCGCAGCTATTTAGAATTAAATACACAATTTCGAACACTTGCTACCAACGACTTTGAGAAAAATTTGTACAAATAATTGAATAATGCAGTTTTTGGCAAAACTGTAAAAAATGTGTGTATTCATGTAGATATAAAACTTTTAACACAGTGGGATGGAAGATATGGTGCGGAAGCATTGATCTCTCGACCAAATTTTCATAGTCAAAGCGTCTTTTCTGAAAATTTTATTGCAGTTGAATTGTGTAAACTCAAAGTGAAATTCAACAAACCGATCTANTTGAAGTGTAAACTTGTTTAATAAACCATATCTTTCATTTTCGATTTTTAATTCACGTAGTCCGGGAACTTTCCGGACAAACTGTGTATATATATATATACATGTAACGAATTATACTTGTAAATTTTTACAAGTATTTTTTGAATTGAAATATCAATTCTTAAAATCATACGGGATGCAAGATTTGCATCTCACATATGAAAAACCCCGGATACCCCCCTAACTAATTTTTTAAATATTGCGAAAAAAACTCCTCGGCCAGGAGTCGAACCTGGAATCTCCGGCTTTCCGTGCCATCGCCTTCCCTGTTATGTACACCCTTAGTTCCCGCACAAACATCCTGCGAATGCTCGTATCGGCCTTATATNTTTCTGTTGCCTATTTCACGAGCGTCAAATCTTTGTAATTACGCTGGCTGCAATTTAGCGTTAACAGCATCTTCTGACCATTTTCGATATATNTATGAATATTGCGAGACAAACTCCAAGTGCCTTGGTTGCCTAACAAGGAAGGCGATGGCACGGAAAACCGGAGATTCCAGGTTCGACTCCTGGCCGAGGAGTTTTTTTCGCAATATTTTAAAAATTAGTTAGGGGGGTATCCGGGGTTTTTTATATGTGAGATGCAAATCTTGCATCCCGTATGATTTTAAGAATTGATATTTCAATTCAAAAAATACTTGTAAAAATTTACAAGTACAATTCGTTACATGTATATATATATATATGTACACGCTTAGTTCCCGCACAAACATCCTGCGAATGCTCGTATCGGCCTTATATATTTCTGTTGCTTATTTCACGAGCGTCAAATCTTTTTAAATTATAAAGATTTGCATTGAATTCCAGTAATTTTTCACAATTTATCCGGTTATGATGCACATTTTATTATTAAAGAAGTTGCGACTGTATTTGAAGGAAAAGTTACTGTTCTCCCTATTAACAAAGAGAGATATATATTCTTTTCCAAGAACGTCATGCAACCGGAAAAAAGTACTCCAAAAAGTTACAATATAGAGTTGAGATTCATCGATTCGTACAAATTTCTCAGCGTTAGTCTAAAAAAATTAGCATCGTTTTTTCATAAAGACAAGTTGAAAATATTGCACTCAGAATTCAGAAATTTATTCGTCAAAAATTTTAAATTATTAGCGCGTAAAGGTGTCTTTTCATACGACTACGTAGACTGTGTCGACAAGTTGCAATAGCAGCGGTTACCACCGCGCGAGTCGATTTACAGTTCTCTGACCGGTAAAACGATATCTGAGAGTGAATATGCACACGCTGTAAACATCTGGCAACGATTCTCGATACGTACGTTATATATATATATATATATATATATATATATATATATAGGTGAATACAGCGATTTATATTTAAAAATTGATGTTTTATTATTGGCAGATATATGTGAGAATTTTCGAGAAAGTTGTATTCGAAGTTACGGATTAGATCCCGCGCATTATTATACTTTACCCAGTTACACGTGAGACGCTATGCTAAAACATACAAGCATAACGTTCGACCTGCTCACAGATGTTGATATGGTTATGTTTATCGAACGGGGTATACGCGGTGGTCTTAGCCAGTGTAGCACAAGATACGCGCACGCAAATAACAAGTACATGCAAACGTACGACTCATCAAAACCAACGTCGAATCTCATGTACTTTGATATAAATAACTTGTACGGCTGAGCAATGTGTCAGTCATTACCGTATGCTGCATTCCAATAGGTAGACAACATCTGGAGTGTCGACGTGATGTCTGTGACAGCAACCTCAAATATCGGTTACATCTTTGAAGTCGACCTCGAGTATCCTCGCAAACTGCATGACGCGCACGCTGACCTACCGTTCTGCCCGACGCGCGAAAAACTGCCTGGCAAGAGACAGGAGAAGCTGCTTGCAACATTGCATAACAAAACGCGTTATATCATTCAATATCGCGCTCTGCAACAATGTGTGCGACACGATCTTTGTATTACAAAGATTCATCGCGTAATACAATTCGCGCAATTTCCATGGCTCCGCAGCTATATAGAATTAAATACACAATTTCGAACACTTGCTACCAACGACTTTGAGAAAAATTTGTACAAATAATTGAATAATGCAGTTTTTGGCAAAACTGTGAAAAATGTGCGTATTCATGTAGATATAAAACTTTTAACACAGTGGGATGGAAGATATGGTGCGGAAGCATTGATCTCTCGACCAAATTTTCATAGTCGAAGCGTCTTTTCTGAAAATTTTATTGCAGTTGAATTGTGTAAACTCAAAGTGAAATT
>NW_018023490.1:0-2632 GCF_002006095.1 Pseudomyrmex gracilis | reverse complement strand
TTAATATGTGTAATAAGTATGTATATATGTTGTAAATTATATACATTTTGTATATAATGTGTTTACAAAACAGTAGTTTTATTTATCCAATAGTTGTATGACTTTTCTAATCATAGCCACTTCACATAAACATTGTCACTTTTCTTGCGCAATACTTTTTCAACGAAATAAACGTCTGGATGTGCAACGCGATGCAGTTTGTATTTATAAAATTCTCCAGCAACAGATTGTCCGCGTGAATCCTCAAGCAGATACATCACAGGATAGGTCGTTTGTATTTTACTGATTTTAAATCGGTCGTCCAGTTTGGTGGATATCCTTTATCGAATACTGTTTTCAATTTGCTCACATGTACCGGATAACCTACTTTAAATCGTGCTGGCGATCTTGACATTGCTGTACACCGTGGTTTAAAGTTTCTCGGCGATTGCTGAGGTAACATCGATAGGTCGCATACCAATAGTTCGATGTTTTCTTGTGTTGTACTCCATAAGAAGACGCGGTAATATGTTGCTCCAGTTGTAGGTTCCGTTAATTGTAAATTGTTTCCACATGTCATTCTTCAACGTACGGTTGAATACGTTCTACAATTGAAGCATTCATAACAAAATATGTGAAATAATAATTAATGTAATGTTTCTTCATCAGTGTTTGTACATTTATATTTTAGAATTCTTTTCCACGGTCAGTTTGCAAATTGTTTGGACACCGGTTGTTATTCCAAAATATTTCTGCAAAACTTTTGGCGACTTCATATCCACTCTTACTCTTAAGCGGTATGGCCCACGCGTATTTGCTTAGCACATCGATAACAGTAAGTATGTAGTGGTAGCCTCTGTTGAAGCGCAAATACGGACGCATCTCTACCACATCCGCTTGCCAGAGATCATCGTACCCGCGTACGATAACGCGTCTACGGGGAAAATTTCTTCTTGCCGGAGCATGCAATTCTTCTACAAGATGTTGGTTTTCGATTGTAACACAATTCGTCGCCATAGATGTCTTACTATATGTCTACAGTGTCAGTCGTTTTATTTTGGTTTGATAGCTATTGAAGTGTACGCTGCATGTGTTTTATAGCGTCGCGCAACGCTTGCACGTCTTGTTGCAATGCGATAATTTTTCTCTCACGTGTCTCTTGCCATTCATTCACACTTATGACACACATATCTACGTATCCTTTGTTGGCGGCGTCAATGTTGGTATCGGGTTGCGCTACATGCAGTCTCTTGCGCGTCTTCTCTCTCATAATAATACATCGACGCTCCATGTGTTTCGACTCGGAACTTCTGAGCGATATTCCAAATTTGTTGATTGGCATGATGACGCGCACACGACTGACTCTAACGCCGACGCGCTATTTAATTTATAATGAATCCCGCTTCGCGGAGTTCCTCGATAATCGACAGGACTTTGTTGTTGTGAGAATTATTGCCTGCCTGACGGGATGCGTCTAGCAACCGCAGACGGTCGAAGAGTTCATTGACATCGTCCCAGTGCGCGTACTTGATCTTACGATCGCTTAGCGTCATATTACGCGGTATACCTTTCCCCTGCTTAGTACGCACACTGGATATTAAAGGTGCAATTATGTATTTGTATTTGTATCCCTTGTTATACCCAGTATTGCACCGAGCCTGTTGTGATGTTTTTTATGAGCATGTGTTATTTCCAGTATCTTTTTGTATCGTTGCTTATTTTCTTTGGTATATAACTCGCTCTTTGGACATTTCATGAAAATTAATTTGTACAATTCTTGTTTTGCTTTAAATCGTATACCATCTACAATTATATTATCCTGTTCATCCACGTTAAAACGCTTATCACCAAGCATCATTCCATCGTTGTCGAAATACACACCATATACGTAGTCTATGTCGTTCTCTTTCTTACCACTCAGGATAGCTTTCATATATTGTTGCGCCAACGGACCAAAATGATTTTGAATCATTTTAAGACCCTCCAACGTTTGCATTTGACGTTGAATAGTTGACTCAAACAATTTGTTGGTAGTAGCATCAATAGCGACGATCGTGTCAATTGATGGAGAATCCCATGTCAATTGTCGTTTTTTTGTCGGAGTAGAAGTCGCCATTGCAGTGTTATATCGTGTGCGCTTTGAATTGCGTAAAGTAGGGGATAATGTTTTGTTCGATGTCTGTGTTCGTTTCCGCTTCGTCTCGTGTGACGTGTCTTCGAAAAACACTGTGTCTAACGTCTTTTGTTTAGTTTCCGTATTTTCAGCAATATGTTTTAAAAGTTTGATAATAGGTTTAAACTGTCTTTCCAATGCAATTTCTTTTTCTAATTTACCGGTTTTTAGAGCGCAATATTTTTTACGAATGGATTGACTCGGTTTTGCAATCTCCTTCGCTACTTTTTCGCGATCTATAATTTTACTGCTTTCGTCAGCCATGTTGCTCGCACTGTAGGAAAGACGATACTTGGTTGATGTCTCAACAACGAGTAACCACTCGCTGGTATCGCGAACTCGTTAAATCTTTTTCTATAGCGACCTTTGTTCAAAGGACTATCCTTGTCAATCACTAAAAATCGGGTGATACTCTATTGACCACAGTACGATTCGACACCGCTCGATTCGACACAGATTTATTCGACACCAAATTATTCG
>NW_018023489.1:0-11968 GCF_002006095.1 Pseudomyrmex gracilis | reverse complement strand
GATCTTAAGCGATATTGCGACCGTCGTAAGTTACCTTTTCATATACGCAGCAAACGTCACGTGACTCAAAATGTCTAGAACTGCTTCTGATATTATACCTCATTCGATGCCATTCTTTGCGTTATGTTGATGGAATTTTATGTGCAATAGTACTATATAAAATTCCATCAACTTAACACAGAAAATGACATCAAATGAGATAAAGTAGTAAAAGCAGTGTTAACACATTTGGGTCACGTGACGTTTGCTGCCGCAGCGTGCTGCGTATATGAAAAAGTACCTGTAAAGTCGTCGCAAGCAGAAATCGCGAAATTTGCCATAACCTAAAGTTTGCGTCTTTGCGATCTTGCGATAGCCAATAAGCATCGAGTTCCCCACTTTTGTGGCATTTTCTATTCTTTGCTGACTGGCTGTAACTTCCGACTAATGTAGATGCTCAAATCGGATGATTCTTGCGACTCGCGACAATGCGATCGTGCGATTTATCTTGTGCGATCAATGTAAAACGGGCTTAAACTGACTATAGTCCGTTCAATGAGAGAAGAGAAGCCTCGTGCCTATAGTAGAAGAAAAGCGGACAAAGAAAAGATAGCGATGATCGTTCCCTTATCTGCACCACCCGCTGACAGCTTTACGAGCAGTAAAGTGAAAAGCTTACTGGTAGGAGATACGCGCGAAACAGAAAAGTTTGTGTCCGTTTAGATTCTCATCTCTCATTGAACAGACTATCACAGTAAAGTGATTTGGCTTTCTTAAGGCGCTCGCAAAAAGAATGTGGTAACCAATAAGCAGTTTTGCTTTTATGAAAAATATGCTGCTTTTTCATGAAAGAATAAAATGGTGATTGGCTACCGCATTGCGCGGAAAGGCCATTCTACATAAACCACAGTCCAGCTGTTTTATGCGCATACGGTTACATTTTTTAAAACATATGCGTATCACGTTGTACGTTTATTTTCATATTACCTATGTATCACTGTTGATGTTTTTTTATTTTTATATTGCGAATATACTCCATGTCTTAATGTATAAAAAATTGGAACATTTTATTTGATTAATAAATTAAATATAATGCGTCTTTGACTACACAGGTATTTTTATTACACTCATATTGTTACAAGCACATATCTTTTGTAGATTTGGTAGTCAATATTATATGCAATTTGACTATCTGATCTAAATATATACAACTCAGAAGTCATAAATAATTTCTATAATCAAGAGGCACGGTAGTGCCTCGCGCCAAGTTACGCGCAACAAATGCGCGCGCGGCGCGAGGCTTCCGTGCCTCATTTACGCGAGTGCAATCAAATTACAGTTTTAAATTTTTTAATCTCAACATTGGCTAAATTGATTAAGTTATAAGTAGGCTCATTTGAAAATTGAGTTTTTAGTACTCTTTATCAATTTCAAAGTTATTTTCTCTGTTCTTTTGCAACAGAAATATGGTCGTGTAAAGTCCGTTTTTTTGGAATTATATGTCTTTTTCAGAAATGTCCACGTCGTCGTCAGACAGTGGCGTGAATCTGCAGAGAGACTGCTGCGTGAATCTGCAGATTTATCCATCAGAGTGCGTAATGATAGAGCGTGAATTTCCTTTTGGTATCACTATGTGGCGACATTTTTTTCTGTCTACATAAAGCCGATTGTGGTTTAGTAAACAAGAAAATATAGTTTGAGTTTATAAATGTATATGTAATACGAATTATGTTTAATGGTATATGTATTATGTTTGAATATAAGTAAAAATAAATATGTATAATAAAGAAAAACATAAGAAACAATAAATAAATAAAAAGAGTGTATAAATGTATGTACATGTATATAATACATATTTGTGTATTAACGATGCATGCATGCACACAAACAAATAAACGTGCAATTACGGCATTAAACATTGTGTCGTGTAAAACTGTCTGTAACTGTAAAGTTGCTGTGTTCATCAATGAAGTTGCTGTGTTTATCATCAACGATTATTGATTGTATGTTTTGAATTACATACATATAATGTTACAGTTTAATTACGTATTTTGGCGGAACTTCAAACGTAATAAATTGGTGGCCAGTAAACTAGCCATACGCTATATTAGTGTTTTCTTGCGCAGATAATAGACAAGTAGTAAGAATAAAATAAACATGCTATATCAGTTACTTATGGTTCTTACGTTTTTATTGCAGTTGTCACAGTGTTAGCGTGTTTCTTTGCAGCTGTCAAAGTGTTAGCGTGTTTATTATTTATAATCCTCTTCTTCTTTTTCTAAAGTACGGTATGTTGTTTAGTAATGTTTATGTATATAAAATAGTTATGATTTTTAACATAATATTTTATATTTCAGGTTAATCGTGATAACTGTTATAAGTCAGTTATATTGGCTGCCTTAAGCGTTAATTCAAAATATTGGCTGCATTTGCGCTAACTCGTGGCTTGTTATAAGCACCTTGAAAAAATAATAAAGAACGATATTTTATTATTTTACACAAAATTGTGTATATACAATTTTATCATTACATATACATATCATTTCTTATCGTTTTTAAAATGTTCGGGAACAAAGAAACTTATTTTTCTTTGCCAAAATATGAAAAAGATGTATTTGTTCGAGGTGAATGGCTTACTGACGTCCATATGGATCTAATTGGCCGTATCATACAAAATTATTTAAATTATAAACCTGTTGTTATAAGTGAATTGAAATGTCTTCATACAATAAAAAGCATACCAATAAATACAAAGCATATACAAATATTGCATAATGATTGGCATTGAGTATGCAGTTATTATGATACAAAAAACATATTTGTCTACGATTCATTAAATAAAAAACAGTTGCATGAAGAACATAAACAAGTTTAACAAAAATTATTTCTACATCATTTTGAAAAGAAGGGTCCTATTATATTTCCCACAGTGCAACAACAATTAAACGGGAATGATTGTGGTGTTTTTGCAATAGCCTTTGCAATATCTTGGTTATATGATATTGAACCTGAGACAGTTACATATGATCATAGTTTAATGCGTACACATTTATTAAGAATTTTTGAAACAAACATAATTGAACATTTCCTTCAGGATCCACATAGCATTCAACGAAAGGTGCTGCTATTGGCAGTAATAAAAGACAGAAAATCTCGAGCAGCATTAATGCGTGCACATTGTAAAAGTCAAAAAAAATTTTCAAATCCTTCTGAAAAGAAAGAAAATAATAATGATCAATCCAAAACGCAATGTGTTTCATATTCAAAGAAATGTATAGATCTAACTTTAATCGATCATATTGTTACGCGGGGGTCACCGCGTATGTGTCGCGAGAGCCGCGTGAACGGCGCGCGATCGGCGCGACTGTCGGTTACCGGGCGACGACGGGTTGTTGAAAAGAAGAGAAGAAAGAGAGAAGAATCGCGACCGCGGAACTGTCACGACGTGTTTGAACATCTGGTTCTGTATTCTATAATTATCGTTGTATTTCGAGTTGTAATAAAGTTCTTTAACGAGAAACCGCGTCCTTTCTTGGCCGCGGGTGTGAGTGCGAATCGCGGAGACCGGCGACAGAGCTGAACCGCCACTGCGGACGCAACAATATTAATTAAATATCAACAAATGTCTGTTAATTAAGAATGCTAATAACTATGAAAATAATACCTGCGAAAATAATAATATTGATAATGTTAGTAACTATAACAGTAATAATAAAAGTAATGCTATCGAGTATAATAATAAAAAAAAGAATAATTCATTTTCTAATATAAAACAAAATAATACTATTTGTATTAGACTAACAATTTCAAAAGTAATAATGAAAGCAATAACAAAAAAAACAATATAAGTAAAATTTATAATACTGAGGAATCTTGCATACAAAATTTTGATGACAAGTGCAGTAAAAAACGTTGCCATCAAGAAGACATTTTGAAACATACTCTCTCTACAAAGAAATGTCGATATAAACAAACCTGGAAATGTAAACGTGTAATTCTACCAAAAAAAGTAAAAGATATACTTATTCGAGGTGAATGGTTGACTGACATCCATATGGATTTAATCGGCCGTTTGATACAAAATTGTTCCAATTACAAACCCGTTGAAACGTGTCGGGTGCAACGTCTTGATACAACAAAACGCATACCACTAAATATAAAGCATATACAAATATTGTTCAGTGATTTTCATTGGGTATGCAGCTATTACGATACGGAGAATATTTTTATTTACGATTCGGTGACTCAAAAGAAATTGCATGAAAGCCATAAAAATTTTTATTTAAATTATTACCAATTCATTTTGAAAAGAATCGTCCTATTTTATTTCTCACAGTCCAACAACAACCAAACGGAAATGATTGCGGGGTTTTTGCAATAGCCTTTGCAATATCCCGGTTTTTTAATGTGGAACCTGAAACAGTTGCTTACAATCATAATTTAATGCGTTCACATTTATTAAATATTTTTGAAACAAACGTACTTAAACATTTTCCTCAAGATCCATATGGTGTTCAATAAGAGATACCATCATTGGCAGAAATACAAGAAATACAAGAAAGAGAATTTTAAGCGACATTTATGTGTGCGTATAATAATGAATCAACAACGCAAAATACTTCAAATTTAGAGGAATGTATAGATTTTACTTTAAGCGATCATTCTGAGGAGACTCGTGAATATGAAAAACTTCAGGATAACGATAACCATACAATTTATACAAAGAATATTATTGTATACGAAAGTAATAATGACATTAGAAACAGCACCTACGATAATAATAATGACAATACTGCTGTCTGCGAAATAAATAACTGTTACGAAACTAAAAATAAAAGTAATGCTAGCTGTAGTAATAATAAAGTGGAAAATATACAGACACTTTACAATGAAAAATTGGATTTTGGATTTACAAAACATTCTGTAGATACAAATACTACATTAAAAGAAAATACTGATAAAGATACACTGTATAAAGAAAAAAGACGTGTAATTAAACAATTATCGTTCATGCCATATTTAGAAAATAATCGTAGTAAAAAACAGTGTCAATATAAAGACAATTTGGAATATAATCGCAGTAAAAAGCAACATCAGTATAAAAGTAATTTAGAAAAGAATCGTGCTCTAAAACGATATCGATATAACAAAAATTTAAAAACTAATCGTATCAAAGATCAAATTTGATATAAAAAAATCGTGTACAACGATGTACACAAAAGCGTGTATGTTATTCTATGAATGCACAACGAGAACAAAAAAGACAAAAAGCTTTAAGTTCTCATTGTAAATGGCTCTATAACAAACAATATTATATGAGAAAAACTGGAAAATCTGAAATTGCAATAAAAAATTGTAATATTGTCCGAAAAGTCGTTAAACAATATAATAAGTTAAGGTCAAAAAATTCGATAAAACTTCCTAATAGTTTGGAAACATTTATTAAATGTATAGTAAATAAACTTAATAATATTAAAGGATATATATATATTAGCAAACGTTTACAAGCCGAAAGAAGTGTACGTTGGTGCATGTATGTTAGGAACAATTACGTTCGGAATATGTACAAAGTATTAGCTGTGCTTAAAAAAAAATCAGAAGTATGTTTAACTCTGGTTAAAGAATGTTCTACACTTGATGATAAATTACTTGCATTATGTGAAAGGTCTAGACATACAGCTTCATCGGAAAATTATTTCTTCGAATCTGTATACAATGAGAAAACTTTGCCAAAATCTTTAATGATGAATACAAAAGGCCAAGTTGTAAATGTGCTACCTTTGATAGCAGCACGAGCAAAAAAGGCATGGTCGTGTGATACATCGTGTAAAATTGATGAGATTGTGATTGAAAATTACCAAAATCTTCTCGAAATCGAATAAAATGTATTTTAAAAAATATACAAGGATTGATAGAACGTATTTACAAATGTACAATGAAAACTTCAAATATGAAATTAGGTCATATGCATAGTTGTTACAGCAATCCAAATCTTTGTAAAGCGATGTTCCTTCCAATTCAACTGTTATCTCCGCATTTTCCAAATGTGAGATATATTAGGCGTTTAATTTATCAACTTATGGATTTTTATCGAAAACTAGTAAATCTGGATATGGCATTATCTTGTGCTGATGTAGATACACTAAATGAAATTGTTGTTTTAGCAAAAGAAAAAACAGATATTTACAAACGTCAGCAAGTTGATACTGTTTTGAGTGATGACGATATTATTTTTNAATATCCAAATGCATTTAAAGCTTTGACTAAATGCTTAATGGACACACCACAATATATTTGCGTGTCGTATGAGAGACTTTGCTATGAAAGAAATATTTCTAATATCAAAAAAGTTCAAACACAAATAGATATTCTAGCATGAAGAGATTTAATGACATATGTCAAACGCAAAAACATAAATTCGCAATTTATATGTAATTATTGTAAACGAAAATTTCGTCAAGGTTTAATGCCTGCGTATTGTGTTTTAAATAATCTCATTGTAGATAATATATCTAACGTGATATCTTCTCTCAATTCATTCGAAAAAATTCTTATACAAAGAGCAAAATCATTTCAAACTCTTCTTAAAATGGGAACAGTTATGAATAAAAACATCCCTCAAAGACAAATGATACAAAAAGTCAAAGGTAGAACATTTCATCTATCACTTCCTTTACAAGAAACATTAAATAAGTTATGTTCTAATACTGATCCACTAAATATAAATCATGAATTATACATAGTAGTTAGAGGTAATCCTACAAAATCAAAAATTATCTAGGAAGAATTAGTGAATATTAAAAAAGTATTCGATGCTTTGATATAGTTAAAAGATAACAATCTTTTATATTCTCATATTATGTTGCCAAAAACCCATGACGAATTACACTTGGAAAAATTAGATAATGCAGAATTTCGCATGCAAGAGATAGAAACTGATGAAAATACATTANACAGCAAATGCCATGAATTATCACATTGTCTTAATCAAAAAGAAAAGATAGAAAATCATGAAAAGAGTACAGTTGACGACCAACATGAAGCAATGTTAACCCAGATCACTAATGAAAATGATGGATATTATGAGCAATATACTATATATCCCTTGTATGAAAAAAAAGTAAATAAAAGTGCAACAGCCTTGTATCAGATGTTAAAAATTGCAGATTTGCCCTTGGATAATCGTGAAAAATATTTAGATTTGTTGTGTTTACCAGATTTGTATCCTTTTGGTATTAATGGACAACATGATGAAACTAGACCAGTTAAACTTTATGATCATGAATTTATTAAATGTCGTTTAATGTCGAAACATCCACAATATAGATTAAATATACAATACTTATTTTATTTTATTTATTAAACAATGCCAATATTCGTCAACTAAGACGTGGGATTTATCATAAAATGAATGTAACTAGTCTACGTGTTTGTTATACAGCTGCCGAATATTTAGAAGCAATGTCAAAAGAATTGTTAGAATATAATTTGAGTACAATATTTTCCGAACTAAGAAATACAGAACAATATTGGCGAAGACCAAGAAGTGATTTAAATTGCATGACGCAGCATTATGGACCTGCAACGTGGTTTTTAACGTTAAATCCCAGTGAATGGTTGTGGAATGATTTAGGAGAATATATTCGTAAAGTAAATGGATGGCATGATTCTTCATTATGTACTAATACACTTGTTGCTAAAGACCCTGTGTCAACATCGAGATTTCTGGACAATAAACTCAAAGCAATGCTCGATTTTATATGTTCTAAAGATCATCCAATTGGAGAAGTAACTCATTATTTCTGGCGACGAGAATATCAAGGTAGAGGTATACAACATTTTCATCTACTAATTTGGATTAAAAATGCACCGATCATAGGAACATTGTCTGTTAAAGAAGTTTCTAACATTTTTTTACAACATATTAGTTGCAAAATACCAAATCAAGATATATCACAGTTACTATATAGATGTGTCCATACGCATCAGATGCACAAACACAACGATTATTGTCTTCGTTCAAAAAAGATAGGACGAAAAGGTGTACGTAAATGTCGTTTTGGATTTCCTCGTCCTGTTACAGAAGCAGTGAACATAAGAGATGTCGCAAGCTCGATAGCAGGTAGAAAACATTTAAACCATAAAAGCAGGCTTTACGATCTTCCTCGAACACAGAATGAAGTTAATATAAATGATTATAATCCTGTTCTTCTTACTGCGTGGGAAGGAAATATGGATATACAATTTATTGGTGAAAAATCAACATTGCTCACATGGTATGTCACTAAGTATATAAATAAAGCTGGAAAATGTGAATTATTGGAATCTATTATCAATAGCAAGAATACTTAAAACAAATAATTGGGAAGTTATCTTTGGAATATTGCTTTGCAATTTATGCATAACAGAGAATGTGGAGCTCTCGAAGCTGCTGATACATTATTAGGTATTCCTTTATATGGAACGGATCGAAATACGACTATTAGATGGTTGGACGTTAATATAATACGATATAAAAAATTAAAAACCTGCAAAGAAATTGAAGAACTTGATACTGAATTTACGGACATATTTTGCACGTCTTTGATAGACAATCGTTATGCAGATAAACCAAAAGAATTAGAAAGCGTGTCTCTTTATAAGTTTGCACAGTGGTACAACATCACAAAAAGTAAACCAAAAAATAAGAATGTCGAATACTATAAAATAAATAATAGACTTTATCTTAAACGACGGCAACGTGGATATCTTATCAATCATTACAAATACGATGTTAATATACAACTAGAAAATTCTTTTTTTGCATTATTACTTATGTTTAAACCATGGCAAAAATTGGAAGACCTTAGAGAATGTGATATGTACACAGAATCATTTCATAAAGTAAAATTACATTTGATAGAAGCATTGCAATACTATAAAAAAATAAAAGAATTACAAAAAGCGTTTGATGCTGCTAAACAATTGGTACAAGAATGCAATGATGAATTACAAAATATATCGCAAAATGATCCAGAAAATTTAATAGGTATTCAAAACATAGAAGCTGGTAAAGCAATGCAAGATTTTAAATATCTGGATAAGAAAATAGATAAAGAAGTCGATGTATCTGACATTATAGCAAAATTAAATACAAATCAAAAAGAGTGTTTGATAAAGTTATTAACACTGTAAGATCGGATGAATCTATATTACGATTATATGTTAGCGGAGAAGGTGGAACTGGAAAAAGGTTCTTAATTAAAACCATCAAATGTTGGATAAACCAAAATCTCAACAAGAATACTGCTATAACAGCTCCTACTGGTATTGCAGCGTTTAATATAGATGGTTACAGTTCATAGATTACTTCAATTACCTGTCGACCATGGTTTTATTCCAAAATATAAAAAAACAACTATCTGATCATGTATTAAAAGTTTTACGAGTAGAACTCAAAGATGTTATTTTTATTGTAATTAATGAAGTGTCAATGATATCTAAATTGACTTTAATGTACATACATTTTTGATTGTCTTAAATATTCGATACTACTGACTTTGATAACGGTTGGTTTGGTCAAAAGCACATTTTCCTACTTGGAGATTTGCTTCAATTACCTCCTGTATACGATGATCCAGCTTTTATAAGTTTATCAAAAAGAAATAGTTAATAAATATCTTGGATATCTTGGATCTATAGAGGCTATTAACCTGTGGATTACATTGTTCGACTATGACGAATTGACAATCAATATGCGACAGCAAGAAGATGACACTTATCGGGAGTTACTGTCGAGAATTCGTATTGGTTTAATGACTCCGTCTGATTGTGAAATCCTTTCAAAAAGAAAAATATCCTTTGAAAGTGTTTCTATGGAATCAAGATTATACGAATTATGTAATATTATTAATAATAACTGTTCATCAGATACCGTATGTTTATTGCCTACTTGTCACACGTGTGACGTTCTTAATGTGGCAATGTCAAATCGTATTAAAGACAAAAAAGAAATAATATTAATCGCGGAAGATATGATAAAATGCATTCCTTTTATAAAAAAAAAGTTTTAAAGTTATTGTCAAATATTGAAGATAATAATTCTAGAACAGCTGAACTTTCAAAAACAATTATTATTAAGATTAGAGCAGAAGTTATGATAAGACGTAATATTGATGCTAGCTTGGGCCTTGTAAACGGTACAATTGGTACAGTGACTTCTGTTATTTGGAATATTTCAAATAGTAAGTACGTAGAAAAAATAAAACTTTGCTTGTCGTCAGGTTTAGAGTTTTTAATTGAACAAGTAAGCGTCAAATTTCAGGTAATGGAAAAAGCTTATCTTATTAGGAAACAACTTCCATTGTCTTTGAGTTATAGAATCATTATTCATAAAAGCCAAGGATTACGTTTGACCAACGCTATTATGGACATAAGTAATTCTATATTTAGTCCTGATCAAATTTACGTTGCATTGTCACGAGTAACATCTCTAGAGTGATTGCATTTAATTAATTACGATCCTTCATCTGTAAAAGCGAGTGAAGAAGCTATTATTAAATACAACAGATTAAAACAACTTTATAAACCATAAGCAGAAATGATTGCTGTTTCAAAACAGAAAATTTGTAAAGTAAAAGATACTCTTTGGACAATATCTAAAGAACTTGCTTCTATACAACAAGAATCACATGAAAATATTCAAACAAATACTGCTTGGGTCATTCGTGATTTCCAAAATATTGACAAAGTTTCATCCTATGCAAGTGCGGTATTGCAATGTTTGCTGCATTTTAGTATCGTTAGAAAAAAAATACTCAAGTGTAATAAACTAAATATTTTGGTTACATTAATGTACCGATATGAAAATAAAATGCCTAACTTGAATACATATGCAGTACGACAATATCTAGAAGATAACTTTACAAAGAATATACAACGTGATGTATCTGAATTTCTTCTAACTTTCTGTGCAAAATATGATTATATAAAGAGTTTAATCGAGTATGAAGTAACTTTCACTGTAAGATGCAAAAGATGTGATACTACAAACACCAGTGTATCAAGTAATATTCTTATTTCAATTTCTATTGTTAATTTTAAAAAGAAAAGTTATGATCTCAACGATTTGTTAAATAGTACCTTTTTGGTGTAAGGAAGACAAAGAATTATGTGCAAATTGTGCTAGAAGAGACATGTTACTTAAAAAAGAATTAACATTGACAAGAGAGATACTTATTATTCATTTAGTATTACTTGTACAAGACGGAAACTTAGTAAAATCTAATTTTACTTTACGTGCAGTCCCAACAACTAAAATATCAGTAAATGGACATTTTTAGAAAATAATGAATGCAATATTTCATCACGGATCATGTATAGAAAACGGTTATTATACAAGTACAATTATTGTACTACATACAAACTTTTCTTCAACAAAATCAAGTCTACAAAAAAAATGATATTAGAAAGTAGCGCCAAGTAAATCTTGTATGTTTATACATTGTTACAAAATAATATTTGAAAACGGGCAAAAGTCAAAAACCCATGTAGAACTGTTTTCAAAATAAAAAATATTTAATGTAAAAAAACTTGGCGCGGCTGCATTGAAAACTATAGTGAACTAACATTTAGTCTGATGTGAAAGCTACTTAAGAGCTTTTTTTATTAAGTGCACAAATATAATGTATGTTCTTTTTGAACTCTCTTGCTAAAATAACATTTTTTTCTTTCGAGAAAAATCATCTACTGGTAATTCTCAAAAGTATCAAAAATTACTTGAATACTCTATCAAGAGGCACGGTAGTGCCTCGCGCCAAGTATATGCCCAAACAAAGTGCACGCGCGCTACGCGAGGTACCCCGTGCCTCTTATACGCGAAAATGGCCAAATGGCAATATCGAGATTTTCCGATCTCAACAACGGCTAAACCGATCGAGTTCGGCCTAGACTCAATCGAAAGTTGAGATTGAGGCACAAAAAAAAGTATTTTGCGGTTTTTTTCCTCCGT
>NW_018023488.1:9508-11767 GCF_002006095.1 Pseudomyrmex gracilis | reverse complement strand
GATGGAAACCTGTCAAATTGTGCTGATTTCACTTCCGCTTCGATCTATAAGTACTCTACTTCCAATGGAAACAGAGCACTAAATTTGATCAGTACCGGAGTGAAACCGAATTGAGGGTTTCGGTGGAAACTAGACCAGTGTTAACAGTGTCGCCTGTGTACGTAGCTGGAAAGCACCCTATATATGTTCTAACAAGATAGAAGATATATACCTTGTAAGATATATACCTAATTTAAATTTCACAATTGTAATACACAAAAATAATTATAGGAAAACCAAAACTAAAACTTAAGCAGAGAAACAACATAGAAAAGAGATTTTAGAGAAAAACAGATGCAACCTGAGCACTATTTTTACCATGAACTATAATAATACAAGCTTCAGATTAACATGTGCAGTTCGTAAAGGAAACCTAAAAAGAGCAAGGGAGCTAATTACTTCTTTTGGACTATCTTATTCACAAGCATGGTTAGGAGGATATGTTTTACTTTGTGATGCTATTAGGAATAAGCATACACAAGTTATTAAACTACTTTTAACAAACGGTTCTAAAGTTAACAGCACTACTGCAAAATTTAATAATACTCCACTTCATTTTGCTGTTATAAATGGTGACATAGAAATTGTTAAGATGCTTCTAGACAGACGTGCTGATGTTAATGCTACAACTTGGTATGGCACAACTCCCCTTCACTATGCAATTCAATATGAGAAAATAGAAATTGCTGAATTACTTTTAAATCATGGAGCTAACGTTAACGCCAGTACCAAGAACGGTATAACTTTTCATAGTGCAGCTGAGAAATGATATTTACAGATTGATGAACATCTTTTAAATCATGGAATTTATATTAATTCTACATATATCTCTCTCTTTGTACCAGGTGTTACACCATTGTGTTTTGCTGTTCAAAAAGGACATGTAGATGGTATTAAAATGCTTCTGGATAAAGATGCTAACGTTAATGCTGAAACTCGGTATGGCACAACTCTGCTTCACGATGCAATTGAAAATAAGAAAATAGAAATTGCTGAATTACTTTTAAATCATGGAGCTAACGTTAACGCCGGTACCATGAACGGTATAATTATTCATTTTGCAGCTGAGAAATGATATTTACAGATTGATGAACATCTTTTAAAACATGGAGTTTATATTAATTCTACATATATCTATTCTTTTACACCAGATGATACACCACTGCGTCTTGCTGTTAAAAGAGGACATGTAGATGCTGTTAAGATGCTTATGGACAGAGGTTCTTACGTTAATGCTGAAACTCGGGATGGCACAACTCCGCTTCACGATGCGATTGAAAATAAGAAAATAGAAATTGCTGAATTACTTTTAAATCATGGAGCTAACATTAACGCCAGGAACAATAATGGTATAACTTTTTTTATATTGCAGCTGAGAAAGGATATTTACAGATTGATGAACATCTTTTAAAACATGGAGTTTATATTAATTCTACATATATCTATTCCTTTACACCAGGTTTTACACCACTGCATCTTGCTGTTAAAAGAGGACATGTAGATGCTGTTAAGATGCTTATGGACAGAGGTTCTTACGTTGATGCTGAAACTCGGAATGGCACAACTTCGCTTCACGATGCGATTGAAAATAAGAAAATAGAAATTGCTGAATTACTTTTAAATCATGGAGCTAACATTAACGCCAAGAAGGATAATGGTATAACTTTTTTTATATTGCAGCTGAGAAAGGATATTTACAGACTGATGAACATCTTTTAAAACATGGACTTTAATTGGAGAGTTAATTCTACATATATCTCTTCCTTTTCAGGTGATACACCACTGTTTCTTGCTGTTAAAAGAGGACATGTAAATAGTATTAAGATGCTTATGGACAGAGGTGCTAACATTAATGCTGAAACTCGGGATGTGTGTGGCACAACTCTGATTCACTATGCGATTGAAAATAAGGAAAAACTAATTGCTGAATTACTTTCCAATCATGGAGCTAACGTTAACTCCAGTAACGATAACGGTATAACCTCTCTTCATATTGCAGCTGAGAAACAATATTTACAGATTGATGAACATCTTTTAAAACATGGAGTTTATATTAGTTCTACATATATCTATTCCTTTACACCAGGTAATACACCACTGTTTCTTGCTGTTAAAAGAGGACATATAGATGCTGTTAAGATGCTTATAGACAGAGGTTCTAACGTCAATGCTGAAACTTGGAATGGCACAACTCCGCTTCACGATGCGATTGAAATTAAT
>NW_018023488.1:5012-8403 GCF_002006095.1 Pseudomyrmex gracilis | reverse complement strand
ATGGAGCTAACGTTAACGCCAGTAACAATAACGGTATAACTCTTCTTCATATTGCAGCTGAGAAAAGATATTTACAGATTGATGAACATCTTTTAAAACATGGAGTTTATATTAATTCTACATATATCTATTCCTTTACACCAGGTGATACACCACTGTGTCTTGCTGTTAAAAACAGACATGTAAATGTTGTTATGATGCTGTTAGACAGAGGTGCTAACATTAATTCTATACCATATAAGGTTTATCGTGACCTTTATCGTGGCATCAATGGTTATGAATCAGTTGCTGAGATTCTTACACAGCATATAGTTAAGATGAAAACTGCAAATATCTACGTAAGTGAACAATTATTGTTTATGCGTAGCAATTATGAAATAAGATATTTACAGGATATATGTGAGAAAGAATTAGCAGTCATGAAGAATGAGAAAATTAGTAATTCTAACATTTCATTTTATGATATCTTGATAAAAGATACAAATCCATTAGCAATATATATGAGAAATGAAAATGTAGTGCAGGTTCTAAGATCAGACGATTTTAAAACAAAATTTCCAATATATGCTAGCATGATAAAAAATAATTTCAGAAAAGGTATGGAAAGGAAAGAGTTGCTCGAACAAGGCACTAAAATGTTCTATTTTTTCTGTAACTTTCTTGAGCTACCACATGAGTGTATTGAACAAATATTTAGTTACCTAAGTGATAACGACGTAAGAATTTTAATAGATACTTGTAAGTCTGTTAGTGTCAGTGATCTTAAGGGGATCCTAAACTGACGTTCGAACTCCGTCGATTTACCGATTGAGTTTACAGCTTTTGGCGTCAGATTGTAGTAGTATTCGCTTAATATAAAAAGTTATGCAGTTTGTACATAGAAAACCAATTGCGTCCCGTTTTTGGAACAACATAAAGAACAATATAGAGCTTTCAGAAATGCGTTTAGAAGCCTAGTATGAATAAATAGTGTGCGTGAATATTTTCAGAACAGTATTGGAATATACACACTATTTATTCATCATTTCACGCACACTATTTACGCTAACCTTCTAAAAATATTTCTGAGAGCTCTATATTGTTTTTTATGTTTTCCGAAAACGGGACACAGTTGGTTTTCTACGTACAAACTGCACAACTTTTTATAATAAAGAATTAGCACTACGATCTGACGCCATACGTCGTAAATTCAGTCGATAAAACAGATTCAGTTTAGGATCTTTTTAAGAGGATGATGAACCGTCTTGTTTTATCAACAAACTAGTACAAACGCAGACTCAGAAATTGTGAAAAAGTTACTGCATAAAGAAAGAAACGGTTCTCCAAAAAAAAAAGAAAACAGTCTACAGAATCACTGCAAATAATAAATGTTTGGAAAGCAAATAAATTTTTTATCAAGAAAATTAACACCTTTTTATTATGCTGTATGCCTACATATTTAAACATTATATAGACCAATACACACCTTGCAGGGACAGATATAACTCGTAAGAATATAACGAGATTATAAAAACATGCAATCAAAGTCCAAAATAAAAGAAAGTCCTGGAACTGTAATTGCAAAACACAAGGGTTAGATTTCCTGTCAAAACAGTATGTACAGACGGCGTCATTAATTCGAAGAATAGGCGCGAAGATCACATAAAAAGTTCAGTTGATCCAAATATCCATTAGTCCCAAAATCGGGTGTCCAGTTGTGGACACCCACAGACTTCTATATACTACACTAGACCACTAGCTCGCGTGATTTCAGCGTAGATAATGGCTACAAAATCTATGTACAATGGGGGTACTGTGGAATGCGGGTTTCATTGGTTGATTTTGACGATAAGGATAGTTCATCCAATCATTGCCTATATACTTATGTACGTGCGCGACGATGCATGCGCAGATAGCAATTCAGCAGTTCAGCATAGTGAAGGTTATATGGCGGTTGACGGCATAAAGCACACATTAAAAGAAACGAAAACCAATATGCCAAAATATTGTTGTGTTTTTGGCTGTCGAAATAAGGCAGACAAAGAAAAAAATTTACAACTCAATCAGCTGTCAAACATGACGGCCATCTTGCATTCATCAGTACTCCCATCTTCTCCCTCCATGACGACTTAAGTACATAGATTTTGTAGCCAGCCGTACATAAGAAGCTAGCGGTTTAGTATACTATAGAAGTCTGTGTGGACACCCGATTGCTATTAGTTAGTTAGTACGGCGCGCGTTGGCGCTACGAGCAACCGCCCCGCTTGCCCTCCGATCCCCGCGCCTATTCTTCGAATTAATGACGCCGTCTGTACGAAGTACTACGTAGTTCCCAAATTTTGCACTAGAGGCGATGCTGCGTACAACAAAACGACTGCTTTGTAACAGTCGAACGTGATTGGCTCTTGCTTTTAGATCCACTACATCTCATCAAGTTTAGACAATTACAACTCTAGAAATGTTTTTTATTGTAGGCTTTAAAATAGTTCTTTTACGATCTCATAATATTCTTACAGATTCTTATAATAATAAGAGCAGTTATAAGTTACTTAGAGCATGCTACAGCTGTGGAAGGGATGCGCACAAAGCAGCGAGCAAGTGTAGTGCACTTCTCTTTGTAAGATAAGAAGAAATCAGAACTTTCGTCCATTGTAGGCTTTGAAATTGATCTGCTATGGTCTCATAATATTTTTACAGGTTATATCTATCCCTGCAAGGTGTCTTTTTGTATATATATCACATTATGTAATATATATAAATCCAAATCTGGAAACATATAAGTGTACTTATATGCGACATGAACCTATACAGGGGGTCGTAACTCACTCTTGCTAAAAAGAGGGGACTAGTTTCAGCGCTACCTATTCGTGTACCGTTGGAAATAGCGAACTAACGGGATATATATATAGCTATACGTAGCTATATATATCTCGCACAATACCATATACATTTCTACTTCTTAATAATTAGTAATTGCAGAATAAAGACATGTTCAATTTTAAGTCCATTTTTATTATATTTTGACATCTACAATATTAGATATATAAATTATTACTATCATTATTATAGATATATATATATTAGATATATATTAGGAGTACAAATAAGTTTTCGCCGTTTTTTGTCAAAAATTAAATATTTATTGTGACAGAACGGTAGTTTAAGTTTAATCAAAGTATTGTCTATCACTAGCAACTACTTTTTCCCATCTTTCAGGCAGCGTTCGGATTCCACGTTTGAAGAACTCCTTATCTTATGAGGCTATCCACGAATCAACCCAATTTTTGGTATCTTCATATGATGTGAACCGCTGCTCCGACAGAGCATGTGCCATTGACCGGAACAGATGATAGTCGGACGGCGCAATGTCTGGTGAATACGGCGGGTGGGGTAACACTTCCCAATCAAGTGT
>NW_018023488.1:2643-4242 GCF_002006095.1 Pseudomyrmex gracilis | reverse complement strand
AAAAAAAAATATGATGCTAATACGAAGTTAATAATATGATAGGGTTATGTTGTTCTTGAATGAGCAGACTAATTTTTAAGCCGGTTATCATCTGCGAATTCTAACGTAAACCTCGTACCGTGCCATCTCTCTCAAAACGGCAGAAACTTATTTGTACTCCTAATAATTACTATTTCTAAAACAATTAATTTAATATTTCATACAATTATGTAAAATTAAAAAATTAACAAATTTATTATACATAAAAAATACAATGCAACTCATTTTTCCGTCTCACTTAACAGACTGCGGACTGTCGGATAAACATTTATAAAATTTCTATCCGGTATAATTAAAAACTGAGATGCAAAGCATGTAGTATTAGGTTTGTTTTACTTGCATACACGAAAAGTGTAAAGTGTACACCTTACACTTTTAATACATTACATTTTTTGGAAGTGGGGGAAACATTGTGTAAAGTGTATGCTTTTCAAGAAAAACGCCAGAGTGTAACAAAAGTGTACTACAGTGACTACGTTTACACGCACTGGTAAAACCGTTTTAATAACAACCGAAGTTATGAAACTGGCCAATCACAGTCATTCCATTCTTTACAGGAATACTTATGATTGGTTAGTTTCATAAAAACGGTTGTTATTAAAACGGTTTTATCAGTGCGTGTAAACGTAGTCGTAGTCAGTTATTTGTGCATAGTGTTGCTTGTTTTAAGTTTTAAGCATTTTTAAGTAAAAAAAAGTAAAAAATATTTAGTTTTTTAAAAGTTAATAATTGTACTGTTACAAGTGTAACATAAATAGAATAAATTCAGAAATGCTTGGTCATATTTTGGAGTTTGATCTGTCATCCGATTAGAAAAGAAAAAATAAAAAACAAAATAAATAAAAAAACAAAAAAATACTACACAAACAAAATAATTTTTAATAATTTAACATGTAACGATGCAAATCGTTACGACCGGGACCGACCATCCGTCCCGGCCAAAAACACGCTCCAGGGGGAATCTTGTATTCTCCGCCGAGTAAACCGGCATCCGCTCCGCTCCAGGGGGAATCTTGTATTCTCCGCCGAGTAAACCGGCCTCCGCTCCGCTTCAGGGGGAATCTTGTATTCTCCGCCGGGCAAACCGGCATCCGCTCCGCTCCAGGGGGAATCGTGTGTTCTCCGCCGGGCAAACCGGCATCCTTTCCGCTCCGCTCCGGGGAATCTTTCGATTCTCCGCCGGGCAAACCGGCATCCTTTCCGCTTCGCTCCGGGGAATCTTTCGATTCTCCGCCGGGTAAACCGGCATCCTTTCCGCTCCGCTCGGGGAATCTTTCGATTCTCCGCCGGGTAAACCGGCATCCTTTCCGCTCCGCTCCGGGGAATCTTTCGATTCTCCGCCGGGTAAACCGGCATCCCGTTCGCTCCGCTCGGGGAATCTTTCGATTCTCCGCCGGGAAAACCGGCTCTCGTTTCCGCTCCGCTCGGGGAATCTGTCGATTCTCCGCCGGGTAAACCGGCTCTTTTTTCCGCTCCGCTCGGGGAATCTTTCGATTCTCCGCCGGGAAAACCGGCTCTCTTTTCCGCTCCGCTCGGGGAATCTTTCGATTCTCCGCCGGG
>NW_018023488.1:0-1763 GCF_002006095.1 Pseudomyrmex gracilis | reverse complement strand
CAAAACATAAACAAATTAAAGCTGTAACGTTAAGAGCCGTCTACAATGGAGAGTTGTAGGCCGTAACAGTAAGAAATTGACAAATCACAATCGATTATTCTTCTGTACTTTGTCTGTAATTGGTCAATTTCTTACTGTTACGGCCTACAACTCTCCATTGTAGACGGCTCTTTTCACTAACTTTACACCACCTCTCAAGGAGGTGTACAAAACGTGTAAATTACGTCATTAAAGTGTACTACACTTTCAAGAAGAACAGCGTGTAATGACGTAACACAACGTCACTTCCGGCAAGAAAAACGCTAATGTGTACACTTTACACTAAAGTGTATAAAGTGTATGCAAGAAAAACAGACCTATAGACTTTCGGTCTACTAAACCATTTTTGCACCAAACCAAACCAGAGATTATAGATTTTCTTAATTAATAATGGAGATTTATAATAAGGTATACACTTGATTCAATTAGAGAAGAGAATTTTACTGCGCATAGGAGAAGAAAAGCGGGCAGAGTAGGAATAGCGTTGCGTGCGGGATTGGCGGGACACTTGCTGACAGCCAATGACTGTGGAGTGGAGAGACTTTTTTGTAGGAGAAGTGCGCGAAACAAACGCGTTTTTTTCCGTCGAAATTCTCTTCTTTATTTGAATCGAATGTAAATAATGGTCTTCAATAAGAGGCCATAACCTTCAATTAAAGAATATATATTTGTATATTCTTTGCTTCTATTTTAAGTTTATATGGCATAATACTTAATAAAATTAATGGTTTAGGTTATCAAATTAGCAAAGAAGAATTCTACACCAAAATTTTCGGAGATTGAAAAAATATTATTATTGTCAATTATGTCATGTCTTTCTCTCTTGTTATACTACACTTGTTATAGTAGGTTTGGTGCATATATGGCTCAAAGGACCGATTTAAGTTAGTCCATACGCCATTCTAACACTTTAAGGATGCCAGTACAGTAGGGAGCACCATATCGTGCGGCTCCAGGGGAAACATTTTTCGGGGATTTCTCCTTTGGATGCTTTATACTATCGCGCGCCGTTCTTCTTCAGTCTTCGCCAACGATCCGAGATCGAAGGAGAAGAGCGCGCAGTAATAGCATCAGCTAAAGAAGAAATTTCCCAGAAATACTTCTCCTGGAGCAGCACGATATGGTGCTCCCTACTGTATATGAAACGCGGAAACGCGGAAGTCAAAAGTAACTAGACTTTACTAGATTTCTGTATTTTCGCGCGTTCCGTTCCGTCTGTTTCGATTATCTTATATTACATGGAGCATATATTGTGCGGAAAAGCGTAACGGAAAATTATAAAATATCAATTTTTAACAATATTTACTGATCAAAATGTTTGTATTCAATAGATAAACTGAAAAAATAAGCATATTAATAGAAATTGCAGTGAATTACAAGAAATCAATTTTTTAAAATAAATACAAATATCTATTTGTCACTATATCGTTCCGGTTTTCCGCGTAATTGTGCTTCATGTAATATAAAGAGAAACAAACTCGCGGAACAAGAGCGTCGAAATATTGTCAAAGCGATTCCTGGCCATGTGGCAAAGATTCTTTTAGAGTCATCAAACGAAAAAAGAAGCCTTGGTAACACGAATACAGTGTATTCTCAAATTTTGGAGCTGATTTAAAAAGAAAGCTTTATTAAATTTTGAAGCCGAAAAAGAAAAAACTTACATTATTACTTTATCTGATTATTTTAAATTACTTACTTTGATTACACAGCCACACAAAAAAAAA
>NW_018023487.1:8762-12198 GCF_002006095.1 Pseudomyrmex gracilis | reverse complement strand
TGAAATGACAAACATTTACACATATTATAACACATTATAACATATTGCAATTTTGCAAGCTAGTATGAAACGTACTGTTATTGTACAAAAAACACATAGATTTCCAAATATATTTATTGTACTTATTATCTGTTTATTTTTTTGTTTAATAAGTGCATAAAGCACGGCAGATTTTAATTTTTGTTTTAATATTACAGATATATCGGTTTTAGGTTTGATAAAATAAACGATCATATAGAACAACTGTCAGAGATTGAGAATTATGACTTGAAATGTATGTCGAAACCATTTCTTATTGTCAATCGTCACTATATTTGACGCACAGAGTACCGTAAGCGTATGCTGTGGATTACAATGTAAATTATTAGTATATGTTAAAATAACAGATTTAAAGACTGCAAAAACAATTATTTGTAAATAGGGATTTTACCACTTACAAAAATAGTGTGTTCTTACTACTCAATACTTCATATTTTCACTTGTACACAGTTCTGCATATATTTGTAATACTTTTGTATTGATTATATGTTTGAGTAATATTTTTGTAAGCTACATACTGTAAAGAATGGTGATCAATAAGTAGTTATTTACTAATATATAGAAATTTCTCTTATTTAATTTAAAATTAAAGACAAAACTGCATATAAAACAAAAAAATTCAGTATTCTTTACTGTCTATATAAATGAACATAAGTATATGAACATATTTACTAAATCTTGTTTTCTTTCTGTAGGCATCTTCATTTGGAACTTTGCCATGTGGCTCGCAATATTAATGCTTTATACGGAGTGCGAATGACAGTACAAATGGCATCTTACTTTGTTCTGTTTACTGGATATGTTTATAGTCAATATCATATAATTCTATGTTTGAGCCACGAAAACAGATTAATAAAATGGTACTATATAATTTTTGGCATTGTATGGACCATTTATTTTTTAAGTAAACTTATAATAGTAAATCACATCTGTGAAAGTGTTAGTGCCAAGGTAACATAACTTTGCATAACAATGAAGTAATATTAGAAAAATATTTTTTTTTCTAAAATCTTAATTTTTGCTTTTAGGCAGAAAGAACCAAAATTGTAATTCATAAATTGACACATATTATTCGTTTTGCAGATGCGTATGATGAGGTAATTTAAATTAAGCACACTATCTTTTTATATAAACTGTCTTGAGTATCTTTATATTTCTGTACCAATATGTGTAAAATACAGATTTATCAGTTTGGTCTGCAAATATCGCTTCATCCACTGAAGTTTACCGGATTGGGCTTATTTTATTTTGGATATAAGCTCGTCCGTTCGGTGAGTTTTCAATAATATTTATTTCTATGAATAAACAAAATCAAGAAATGTAGTTTCTCTTTCTCTCTCTCTTTCGTTTAATTCTCAAGAACAATAGAAAATAGCATTTATGTAACATTTGCTTTCAGTTTGCTGTCTGGGTTTTTACTATTGTTCTTCTATTGATACAAATGGACACTTTTGTAGTAAACAAATCATCTAAACTAAATATGCTAGAATGTATTATCAATAAGTAAAAAATACTTTTTTAAAATTTTTGGATTATTTTTTTATACTACTACTTTCATACGTGTTTCGGTATATAGTTTTCTTATTTGTGTTGTAAGAATGGAACATATAAAAATGTATAGTAATCGTAAATAAAACAGTATGTTGTATTCCAGTCATGCTATACTAATGTAGTTTTTACATAGATTTTATATCATATTTTCTTTACTGGCTTTATATAAGCAAGAAGTCGCGTTTTACATTATTATCGGGTCTACTAGTGTTTAGCAATATCAATCACTGTTTTCTTATGAATTAAAGATCTGTATGTAATTTAATATTGCGTAGATATTTCACATATTTTTGAATAGACTTGATGTAGACAATACGTTGGCAAAACTAAGCATTTTCAATATAAAATGTGATAAACTTTACATATATATATATATATATATATAAATAGGTATCATAGTAAACTGCAACTGTGACAATCATGAATGACGCTATGGAAAAAGTTCTGCATCCTTATTTTGTAGTCGCTTTCTTCACGTGTTGCGGGATTTACATACATTCGGAAAGTTGTGTTTAAAACTTTGATTAAGTGTTATTTATATACTAACAGTGTGAACTGTTATTACGTGAACGTTCTGTACTATATTGATAAGGTTTACATCGCCAAAAAAATGTTAAAGGGTTAGATTATTGTAAAATAGAAATACATTTGTTCTTATCAATATTATTGATAGGTATCACATTTTGCACACACAAGATATTTTATGATGTTGTTGTAACTTTTGCCTTTTTATTTTGCCACATCTATAATTCTACTTTTTTTCTATGTAAAATTAAAATATCAATTTTCATTTTCTTTGTGCAAAGAATATTTAAGCAAACTTCAACTACCACTTACTTATGGGTGTGTGTTTGTGCGTTAATATAATCACATGTAGACAATGGTTCAAGTTTAAATATCTGCTGACAATAAGTTCTTAATTTTTCACGGTTCCAAAAGCACGTATTACCGACGACAATTTTACATCTTGTCCTCGTAAGTTTCGCAAGTTTTGTCTTGTTTTGAACATTTAGTTCCTCTTGATGACTCGATGATGGACAGTTGATTTCAAANTCAGTCTTGTCTCAACTGTCGACAACTGAACCACCGANTCATCCGAAGTTCCCATAATCCGCTCGCTTTATCTTGACAAAGTTTTTTGTTAAGACCAANGAATAGAAAGNTGTTTTAGTATTTCATCTTCACTAAATCAAATAAACGATACACACTTTATATTATTTTTCNTAAAGTAGTTTTTTAATATTTTCCGTAACTGGTAATTTTTTTGATAATACTAAAATATTACGTCAAATTTACAAAAGATAATTATAGCTTATAAATCTAAGTATCTTAAAAAAAAAGTTGTTCATAATGTATTAAAACATACTCGTTTATATATCAAACGCACGCATGTTTTATGTTTTTTATTTTAAACATGTGATATATCTTGTTTTTATAAGTACTTCTTATTATTTTATTCACTGAAATTTGACGATGCTTCGAAACAGTTGCAATAAGATTTTAATATATAATAATATTTTATACCATTACTATAAAATTGTTAGTTTCTTTAACTTTCTCCATTTACAAAATTATATATATTTATTTTACAGAAACTCAAATTTACAAATTTATACATCATATTCTACTTGATATATGTATATTAATCTCTCTCTCTCTCTCTTTGTTTTACACTTTATATGATCAATTTTTCATTTCAGAGAAAGCCAATAATAATACTTACTGATTCAATACTGTTAATGTGATAAGATCTACTTAAGTGCCATCACCGTAATGAATGTGATAATTATATGGCAACACATTCATCGACTACCAAGTTAAGACCTGGTAGTTAGCATGGCAAATT
>NW_018023487.1:3557-8317 GCF_002006095.1 Pseudomyrmex gracilis | reverse complement strand
GAACAGTCAATGTGTATTAAAAAATTAGATCTGATAAATGATACATTAGAAAAAATCGGAATATCAAAAGAATTCATTAGAATGCGAAAAGAGATGAAGTGGTCATTGATTGTATGGTTTATGCTATCATGTATACTTAATATTGTTGATAATGTAATAGGCTTATATCTGAACCATTTCGCAAATTTTCAAGATATAATAGCTATTTGGATTGTACAGTATCCTGTACATGTCAATACTGTACTGGACTTCATGACTGTATCTATTTTAAGGTAATTGTTTGTATGTGTGTGAGTGCAAAATCATTAAAGAATACTTGATATTTTTGATACAAAAACAATAGTTCATTACATAAAATACGTATCATTAACTATGACCTATCTCTTTGAATAATAAATATATAACTATATTATAACATATTGCGACCTTGCAAGCTAGTATGAAAAGTATTGTTACTATACGATAAACACTTAGAGTTTCAAATCTATTTACTGCAATTATTATCTGTTTATTTCTTTGTCATATAAGTGCATAAAGCTCGGCAAGTTTTACTTTAACTAACTTTTGCTCTAATATTACAGATATATCGGTATTAGATTAGATAAAATAAACGACCATATAGTACAACTGTCAAAGATTGAGAACTATGACTTGAGTTGTATGTCAAAAACATCTCTTATTGTCAATCGTCACTATATTCGACGCACANAGTACCGCAAGCGTATGTTGTGGATTGCAATGTAAATTATTAGTATTTGTTAAAGTAACAGATATAATAAAAGTAAAAAATATTATTTGTAAATAACGATTTTATCATTTATAAAAAAAGTGTTTTTAGTACTATATACTTCATAGGTTTACGTATACAAAGTTCTGCATATATTTGTAATACTTTTGTATTGATTATATGTTTGAGTAATATTTTTTTAAGTTACTTAATGTAAAGAATTTTGAGTACTACTTAGTTATTTAATAATATAAATCTTCTACATTTAATTTTAAATTAAAAACGAAAATGAGTATAAAACATAAAAACACTTTCATACTGTTTTATATACATGAACATAAGTGTATGAACATATTTATGTAAAACATGGTTTCTTTCTGTAGGCATCTTCATTTGGNACTTTGCCATGTGGCTCGCAATATAAACGCTTTATACGGAGTGCGAATGACAGTACAGATGGCATCTTATTTTGTTCTGTTTACTGGATATGTTTATATTCAATATCATATAATGGTATGTTTGACACACGAGACCGGATTAATAAAATGGTACTTTATANTTTTCGGCACTATATGGACCATTTATTTTTTAAGTAAACTTATAATAGTAAATNACATCTGTGAAAGTGTTAGTGCCAAGGTAACATAACTTTGTATAACATATGCAATAATATTATAAAAATATTTTTTTTTTAATCTTAATTCTTGCTTTTAGGCAGAAAAAACCAAAATTGTACTTCATAAATTGACAAATCTTATTCGTTTTGCAGATTCGTATGATGAGGTAATATAAATTAAGCGCACAATTTTTTTATATAAATTGTTTTGAGTATNTTTAGATTTGTGTAACAATATGTGTATATTACAGATTTATCAGTTTGGTCTGCAAATATCGCTTCATCCACTGAAGTTTACCGGATTGGGCTTATTTTATTTTGGATATAAGTTCGTCCGTTCGGTTAGTTTTTAATAACATTTATNTTTATNAATAAACAAAATTAAGAAATGTAGNTTTTTTTCTCTTTCTCTTTNNCTTGCAATTCTCAAAAACAATAAAAAATAGNATTTATGTAACANTTGCTTTCAGTTTGCTGTCTGGGTCTTTAGTATTGTTCTTCTACTNGTACAAGTGGATACGTTTGTAGTAAACAGATCTTCTAAAGTAAATGCGCGAGAATGTATTAGGAATAAGTAAGAATTACTTCTTTACAAGGTTTGGATTATTTTTTTATACTACTTTCATACGTTTTAAGGTATATAGTTTTCTTATTTTTGTTGTAAGAATAGAACATATAAAAATATATATTAGTCGAAAATAAAACAGTATGTTGTCGTATTCCAGTCTTGCTATACTAATGTAGTTTTTACATCGATCTTATATTATATTTCTTCTACTGACTTTATAAGCTAAAAGTCGCACTGTACATTCTCATAGGCTCTACTACTCTCTAACAATATCAACCGTGGTTTTCTTATAAATCAAAAATCTGTATGTAATTNAATATTGCTTAGAGATTCCAAATATTTTTGAAGAGATTTGCTAGACAATACGTTTACAAAATTAGACATTTTAAATATAAAATGTGATAAATTTCACTTATATATAAAAAAATATCTACATTATAGCAAACTGCAACTATTTTGATCATGAACGACGCTTTAATTTTTTTGTGTATATAATATTTAAGCAAACTGTAACGTCTACTTACTTATAGATGTGTGTTTGTGCGTTAATATAATCACATGTAGGCAGTGCTTTAGGTTTAAATATTTGTTGACAAGATGTTAGTAATCCTTAGCAGATCCGGAAGCGCGTATTCACGACAACGGTTCTACATGCTGTTCTTGTCGGTGTCGCGGGTTTTGTCTTATTTTGAACATTTAGTTTCTCTCGATGACTGCTGAACAGTCGATTTAAAAGTCAGTCTCGTCTCGGCAACTGAAGAACCACCGAATCAGCCGAAGTTTCCGTAGTCCGCGCGCTTTATCTTGACAAAGCTTTCTGTAAGAGGGTATTGAATACCGACTATAAAGACCTGTAAACCGACGTTTTTATAACCTAAATTTTTTTATTTTCTAATTTTATTTACTGCACAACATTAAAAGCGCTTCTAAAGAAGCAAATAAATGTACAAAACCATATAAAGCTTTTGAAAATATATACTGCTTTTGTGAACTCTGGTTTTCATTCATAATGATAGTATATAGTATCAGATATATATCGGCACACTATGACGTTGTTCTCATCAATTAGATAGTCAAACCATAATCTGAATGTTTCATTAGACTTTTTTTTGTCGTACTTATGGCGCTTGTTCATAGTAAATGTACATAAGACGCCTCAAGACCGGGAGGATCCCGATAGCCAAGATTTCTTTAGCACAGATCAAAAGTTGCACAGATCTCGTTTGGCAAGATCCCATTTGCACAGAAAATTTTTGTACAGATCCTGATTGCACAGACATATTATAGATTAGTTTAGGTTAGATTGTACGGGAAGGGGTGCAGGAAGAGGGGCGTAGCCCTTCCCCCGCCCACATATGTACTATATCTGTGTGATATAAACAAAATATTTACTTCGAAAATGTAATAATAACGACTTTGTGTAATCGGGATCTGTAGAAAAGTTTTCTGTGCAAACGGGATCTGTGCAACTGTTGGTCTGCGCAAAAGAAATCTGTGCTATCGGTGCCCTGCCTTCAAGACCTAGTCCTCCTACCTTGTCCGAATCGATTCAAAACGACCGAAAACTAAAGACAGAGCACACCCACTAGTACACATGAGCTTTTCATGTACTTCACATATAAAAATTTAATTTTAGAATAAATCAATTAGCATAGCACTACAAGAGTGTAGCAATTATGAGAGTTCTGCAAGTAATTTTCGATACTTTTGAGAATCACCTTTAGATGAGTTTTGTCGAAAGAAAATAATGTTATTTCATCAAAAGAGTTCGAAAAGTACATACTTTGTTGTACGCTTAATAAAAAAAACTATTGAATAGCTTTAACATTAGAGTAAACTTTAATTCAATATAGTTTTCGGTGCAGCCGCGCCAAGTTTTCTTACATTAAATATTTTGTATTTTACAAAAGTTTACATGGGTTTTTGACTTTTCGCACAAAACAAAATCTATATGATTCGACATAGTTTAAAGTTGTCCACGCAAAGCAAGGTCATTTCTTACATCGATGAGTGCTTTATATATAAAGTACACTGATCACATAATACTTTAAACTTTCTATTGTTTTGGAATATTTCATACTTTATATTTGAAAAATATATTAATATCACACATAAATTATTGTATAATATAAATTTATTGTATGATTAATATTATACAATAAAATTATCTACTGCTTGGCAAAATTTGAATAATCTGGCATATATTTTATCTTACCCTGAATACAACCTTAAGTGGTTTTTGATTGTCTACTTTCAACTTTGACCATAAATTGTTTGGTTCTTTTTCTTTTTATTTCATTTTTTTATATTTATACATTTTATTCTGATTAACTCTTCAAGTCTAAACGTGGATCTAGATGAATAAGTTTTGTTGGATCCCAAACCCATTTAAAAGTCGTAAACTTGTCTCTACTAGGTACTAATGCGCGACATCTGAAGGCTATGAAAAAAACTTTAAGCCTTTAAGAGGGTACTGGATAGCGACTATAGAGACCTGTAAATCGACGTTTTAATATTACGTTTTGTGCCGTATTTACTGCATCAAATCCAAAATGCTTCTACAGAAATAAGTAAATTATGCTAAGAGTTTGCTGTTGTTCTTTGGAATGTCAAAATTCAGCATAAATTTTTTCTTAAGAGGGTACCCTTTTAAGAGGGTACTGGAGCCTGGCTTGTAAACTGGATAGAGATTTGTAAACCGACGTTTTTATAACCTAAATTTCTTTATTTTTTAATTTTATTTACTGCACAATATTAAAAGCGCTTCTACAGAAGCAAATAAATATACAAAACTATATAAAGATTTTGAAAATGAGCATATAATGCTTTTTTGAACTCGGTTTTCATTC
>NW_018023487.1:0-3457 GCF_002006095.1 Pseudomyrmex gracilis | reverse complement strand
TTTTCATTCATAATGATAGTATATGGTATCAAATACACATCATCACAATATTACTTTTTGTGCATCAATTAGACAACCAAATCATATTCTGAGTGTTTTATTAGATTGTTTTGTGTTGTACGTATTGCTGTAGTTCAGTGTAAATACGTACGTAAGCTTAGAAATAATTTTATATACATGAATATATGATGAGGTTATAGAAGAAAACTGTATAAGAAAAAATTTATGCTGAATTTTGACATTCCAAAGAACAACAGCAAACTCTTAGCATAATTTACTTATTTCTGTAGAAGCATTTTGGATTTGATGCAGTAAATACAGCAAAAAACGAAATATGAAAACGTCGATTTACAGGTCTCTATAGTCGGTATTCAGTACCTTCTTAAATAATGGTAGAGAATGTTGACTGCGTTATACGTTTAATAGTTTTGCTAAGTTTGAAGTGCGTAAAAGGTCTAAAAAGCCCAGGTTTAGCCAAGACGGTGACATTTCAAAAAATAAGTAAAATTTTTTTAGTAAAAACAGACTATGTCCAATAATTACTTTATTGCTACAACATAGTATGTCAAAGTTGGAGGTAAAAAAACTGCATTCTTTAAAAAACGCCTCAAAAAACCTATTGTGGAAATGTTTTTTAATTGTATAAATATTAAAAGATATTTTTGTCCCGAAAAGTACACATGATTCTATACAACACTGCTTTGGACTTTTGTAAACAGTATAATAACACAAAATCTTATAAATATTAAATACAAAAAATTGTCACGTTTAGTGTTAATAAATAGTGTCCGTAAAATGATGAATAAATAGTGTATGTATTCTAATATTGTCCTGAACTTATTCACGCACACTATTTATTCATATTAGGCTTCTAAACGCATTTCTAAGAGCTCTATATTGTTCTTTATGTTGTTCCGAAAACGGGACGCAATTAATTTTCTACGTACAAACTGCATAACTTTGTATATTAAGCGAATATTACTACAATCTGACGCCAAAAGTTGTAAACTCAGTCAGTAAATCGACGGAGTGCGATCGTCAGTTTAGGATCTTTTTAATGTTAAAGAGCTAATGTTCGTACCTCTCTTTTTTTTCGTACATTATATACGATCGATTATTTCATTTCAGAAAAAGCTCAAAGTAATACTTACTAATACAATACTGTTAATGTAAAATTCTACTTAAGTGCCATCACCGTGATGAATGGGACAATTATATAATAACATTCATTGACTTATAAGTTAAAACTTAGTTGTTATAGCGAATAGCAAGTGTTGCCATCATAAAAGACACTATGGAAAGACTTATGCATCCTTATTTCGTTGTCACTTTCTTTACGGGGTGTGGAATTTACATACATCCGAAAAATCATCAAAAACTTTGTTTGAGTGTTATATATATATTAATTGTGTGGATTGTTAATCTTTGGGCGGTCTGTATTTTACTGCTGACGTTCCCATCATCAGGAGGAATTGCTAGGAATTTAAATTCTATAAGAATAGGAATAAATTACTTCCTATCATTATTATCAATATTTATCACATTCTTCGAACACAAGGTATTTATAGATATAGTTGTACATTTTTTTATTTTGACATATCTATAATTCTAATTGTTTTATATGTAATGNAAATATATATTCCATTTTTCGATTTTCTTGTGCATAAAAGTTTTAAGCAAAACTAAACTCCTACTTTAAGTGTGCGTGTTTGAGCGTTAAAATGTCCGCACTAGAAATACAAAAATATAATATTTTTTTCATCTACTATTGTTTCAAAATTTTCTGTTACTAATTATTTTTACGTATAAAAATACTTTTATAAAATATTAATTATAATTTCAAAATATTACGTCAAATGTACACATTTTTACTATAGCGTATACATGTAGTTATTTAAAACATAAACAAAATTGCTGATACTGTATTAAAAACTTGCCACTCTAGAAAGAATCAAACGCACGCAAGTTTCATGGATTTTACTTTAAAAATAAAATATATTTTGCTTTTATAATTATCTTTAACTATTTCATTCATAGAAATTTCGAGAGTGCATAAAAAAACTCGATCTTGTAAATGACACATTATTAGAACTCGGAATACCTAAAGAATATGATAAAGAACGTACACTGATAAAATGGTCATTGATTTTGTGGTTTATGATAGTATGTCTGATAAATATTCTTGACACTGTACTGTGCGTAACGCAATACAATATGAAAGTTGTTACAGCAATTATTATACCTTGGATTATAAATTACTATTTACATATGAATACTTTACACGATTTGACGATTATGTTTATGTTAAGGTAATGTATTATTGTTACTGTACACGATAACAGAAGTCTGAATAAAACACATTAAGTTGTTGGCTATTTTGTTATAAAAAAGAATGTATTAAATTAGGTGTTTTTATTTTTTATTATCACAGATATATCGGTAATAGATTGGATAAAATAAACAACTGTATTGTGCAATTCTCAAAAAATGAAGACTGTGAATTAAGAATGTGGAAAAACTTTGTTATTGTCAGTCGTCGCTATGATCAAAACACAGACTATCGCAAACATGTGTTGTGGACTGCAATGTATATAATTACCTTAAAAACACGTAACAAATTGAAGAAATTAGTTGTTCAAAAATAAGTTTTGACACAAATAAAAACTATTGCTTTTTACTTATACAATTATACTTTTGCATAAAAAATAAATTCTTAATCATATTATAATAGTAGTTATATAAAATAAAATAGTATTTATATAAAATAGTAGTTACATATAAATGTTTTTTGTTATTAGGCATGTTCATTTAGAACTTTGTTGGACAGCTCGTAATATTAATGTTTTCTATGGAAAGCAAATGACTGTGCAAATGGCATCCTATTTTATCGTTTTCTTAGAAGTATTATATTTTCAATATCGTTCCCTTTTATGTCTTAGTCACATATATGAGAACGGAGAAGCCAAATTGATATTTATGAGTTTAACTGAAACGTGGACCACTTACTTTTTAATTAAATTTGTAACATTAAATCATATCTGTGAGAGTGTTAGTGCCAAGGTAAAGACTTTCTGTAAATTAGTCAAAGATGTATCTCTACTTTTGTTATTTGTTATTCAAGTTCATTTTTTTTCTTTATTTTTCATTTTTTATTGTTTTTTTTCTAAAACACATTTATTTTTGGTACAAATCTATCTATTATTGCTATAATACAAATCTTGTGTATTATAGCAATGATACAAAATCAAAAACAAATTATGAGCAGAATACTCCAAAACATTTTTTAAATTTGTATTAAATGACATTTATATAACAATGGTGAAGAACAAAATGTAATACATGTCTGCAAAACTACATGCATTATTGTTTCACGTACAACTATGCAACTGATTTTAAGTAAAACAAAGTAAATAAAAACTGCAAAACTCTTGTTTCTACAATAGTTTTTACATTATTT
>NW_018023486.1:39817-40775 GCF_002006095.1 Pseudomyrmex gracilis | reverse complement strand
ACCCTGGGGAAATCCATTACGGATACCCTTACCCCGGAGGAAGGGTAAGGGTTATGTGGGACTCCCCTTCCAGCCCTCGGGCGTGGAAGGGTATACCCACTAAAACCCCAGGGGTACGTCTCTTCGGCTCGTGATAGGGAGGGACCCGGGATCGCCGTGACAGCATGCACACGGGTCCCCCCCTGGAGCTTGGATTCGGAGGGGAGAGTGCACTCTCCCCTTCACCTCGACGGTGCTCTCCTCTCCAGTTTGGCGACACTGCAGGACGTACTCTGCAGTGCCACCCCTTCCCGGGCCGCGTGCAAGACAAGTCGGAGCCCCCACTCCGACCCGTCACGGCCCCGCGGCAGCCTAAATAACCCCCCGGGGTGGACGGTACCACCCCGGCACCAACGGCCGCCGCTCCGCATTCCGCAGCGCCACTGCCACCGGCGCTATCTCGTCAGGGGGTGATGGGCTAACGAGAGGAGCCGGCTCCTCCCAACACCCACCACCTCCCCCGGACGGACGGCCTCTCCTTCCCTCGAGAGGGAGAGGAAGGGCCGCCGCCGTTGTGACGATTGCCCTAGATCCCGGGTTGAGCGCGGGAAGCAGGCGGCCCCCCGCCTGCTCGCGCCCGCCTCGGGGGTCTCCCAGGGAGCCTCTCACGCTCCCTCTCAGCGTCCTCCTTCTGCTCCATCACCGTGGAGCAGAAGGAGGTCACTGCCTCCCAGTCTTCCCTCTCCCCGGAACTCAGCGCTGAGAGCAGGCCCTCCAGGGAGAGTCTTTCCTCTCCAATTTGGGCGACCAGTACTCGACGTTCTTGATCCCACCTTGGACATTGTTCCAAGGTGTGATCCGCCGAGTCGCTGGCCGCCCCACACTCGTGACACTGTGTTGTCAGCTCGCGACCTATGCGACACAGGTACTCACCGAAGCAACCATGCCCGGTGAGCACCTGCGTCACGCGATAGGTGAG
>NW_018023486.1:30927-34342 GCF_002006095.1 Pseudomyrmex gracilis | reverse complement strand
TTACGGATACCCTTACCCCGGGGGAAGGGTAAGGGTTATGTGGGACTCCCCTTCCAGCCTTCGGGCGTGGAAGGGTATACCCACTAAAACCCCAGGGGTACGTCTCTTCGGCTCGTGATAGGGAGGGACCCGGGATCGCCTTGGCAGCATGCACACGGGTCCCCCCCTAGAGCTAGGATTCGGAGGGAAGAGTGCACTCTCCCCTTCACCTCGACGGTGCTCTCCTCTCCAGTTTGGCGACACTGCAGGACGTACTCTGCAGTGTCGCCCCCACTCCGACCGCGTGCAGGGTGAGTTGGAGCCCCCACTCCGACTCACCACGGTCCGGCGGCGGCTCACCACCACCCTGAGGTGGACGGTACCACCTCAGGTACTAACAGCCGCCGTTCCGCATTCCGCAGCGCCGCTGCCACCGGCGCTATCTCGTCAGGGGGTGATGGGCTAACGAGAGGAGCCGGCTCCTCCCAACACCCACCACCCCCTCGGACGGACGGCCTCTCCTTCCCTCGAGAGGGAGAGGAAGGGCCGCCGCCGTTGTGACAATTGTCCTAGACCCCGGGGTGAGCGCGGGCAGCAGGCGGCCCCCCGCCTGCTCGCGCCCGCCCCGGAGGTCTCCCGGGGAGCCTCTCACGCTCCCTCTCAGCGTCCTCCTTCTGCTCCATCACCGTGGAGCAGAAGGAGACCACTGCCTCCCAGTCTTCCCTCTCCCCGGAGCTCATCGCTGAGAGCAGGCCCTCCAGGGAGAGTCTTTCCTCTCCTATTTGGGCGACCAGTACTCGACGTTCTTGATCCCACCTTGGACATTGCTCCAAGGTGTGATCCGCCGAGTCGCTGGCCGCCCCACACTCGTGACACTGTGTTGTCAGCTCGCGACCTATGCGACACAGGTACTCACCGAAGCAACCATGCCCGGTGAGCACCTGCGTCACGCGATAGGTGAGGCGTCCGACCCCGTAGTCCAACCACCTTTCCAGGTGGGGTCGGACAGCCCGGACAACTTCCTGATCGTCCGCCACTGGACCGATCAGGACCTGCTCCCATTTCTGGCGCAGTTGTTGCCGGGCTTGGCGCTCCGACTCGGCGAGGGCCTCCCGCATTTGATCTTCCGCGAGACCCTCCCGCTGGAGTTCGACTCGGCGAGAAAATCTCACCGAGTACATCTCCGCAAGGAGGGCCATTGGAGGCATCCCCGCCAGCACGCCCGCCGTCTCGTAGGCCACCGTCCGAAAGCCGCTTATTACTCGCAGGGCTGCTACTCGTTGCGAGGCACGGAGACTCTGAAAAGAGCTCCGCGCCCCAGCCCCTGCTGCGGCCTCCGCCCACAAGGGCGCCCCGTACAGGGCGACCGAGTGTATGACGTTGGCGTAGAGACGCCGGACCTTAAACCTCGGACCCCCAAGGTTCGGCTGTATGCGCGCGAGTGCTCTAGCCACTCGTCGAACCTTAGGGGCCACACGTGCAAAGTGCACGTCGAAGCGCCACTTCGGATCGAGGTGGACACCAAGGTATTTTATGGTTGTCTTCACCTCGATCCGTGCCCCACCTATAGAGAGGTTGAGATCTCTTACCTCGGGTCGTCCAGTTCGACGGTTAGCAAAGTACATTGCTTCCGTCTTGTGGACGGCCACCTTAAGTCCCAACCTCTCTATGCGGCCGACAACACAGGTCGAATATTCCTCGGCCAGAATCCTGGTCCTCTCCCAGGTCTCCCCCGCGGCCACTATCAATGTGTCGTCTGCGTAACAGACGACTGATATGTCCGGGGGGAGTGCAACCCGGATCACCTCGTTGTAACCGAGGTCCCACAGTAAGGGGCCGAGCACCGACCCCTGTGGGACCCCGCGGTACATCTTCCTTCGTTGAGGTGATCCGTACCGGCCCGTATACCGGATCTCCCTGCCACGGAAGTAGTCCCCGAGGAGACTACTCATATAGGGCGGGACTCTGTGATATTCTAGAGCCCGCCCTATTGAATCCCAGGGGAGGGAGTTAAAGGCATTTGATATGTCAAGTGACACAGCCATAACTCCCTTCTCCTTCCCGACCGACGCCTCTGTGAGGGACCGCAGACGCGCCACAGCGTCCACCGTAGAACGGCCCCTCCTGAAACCAAACTGGCAGTCGGCCAGGTCGGGTCCTACCCGTGACAGGTGCTCGACGAGGCGGTGGGCAACAATACGTTCCAGTATCTTGCCCGCCTCGTCGAGCAGACAGATCGGCCGGTACGCGGACGGCGAGTCCGCGGGCCGCCCACCTTTTTGGAGAAGGACCAGGTTGGCCCGTTTCCAACTTGGGGGGAACCAACCAGTCCTCAGGCACTCCGTGAGAACGTGCCTGAGGCGCCCTCCCAGGGGACTGTCCCGTCCAAAGGCGAANNCCAGGACTTTACCGGGCACTCCGTCGGGACCGGGTGCAGTGTTTTTGCACGTCATCCGACGGATAGCCCGGTTCAGCTCCTCCTCCGTGACCNCCAGCGCATCGGTCCACTCAACAGAGTGGTCCGGCTCTGGCTCCTGGGGGGGCCAACAGCCNCCCCCGTCCGGNAAGAGGGTCGNCACGACCCTCTCCAGGAGCTGGGGGTCCAGACGCTCCGTGACCGGCGGGGTCCAGGGGCGCAACTTGTCCATTACTATACGGTAAGGACGGCCCCATGGGTCCCCGTCGATCAGCTGGAGGAGCTTATCCCACGCCTGGGACTTCGCCTTCCTTATGGCTGCCTTGAGGGCCTTGTGCGCAGCACGGTACCCCTCATAGGCAGCCTCCGCTGTCCTTGTTGCCTCATCGCCCGGTAGCCGGCGACGGGCATGGACGTATCGGTGGCGGGCACGAACAGATGCGGTCCTCAGGTCCGCTATCTCGCCCGACCACCAATACGCCGACCTCCGGTTGGATGGCCCGCGAGAACGCGGCATTGCCGCGTCGCACAGCACTGTGACCGTCTCGCGGAACCACTCCAACTCTGTCCGAAGGTCCCGTGGCTCGGCCGGTGTACGTGGCCAGGCCACGGCGTGGACAGCGGCGGACAGGACGTCCGGGTCCATCTTTTTTAGGACCCACCCCTGGGAGCAGGGGCCCCTCCTCGCCCCGCGACGACCCCGGGGAGTATCTGGGAGCACGGAGACCCTCATCGTTATGTATCGATGGTCCGATAGGGTCTCCATGTCTACCTCCACTCTCCACCCGGACACACGCGCAAGCGCAGACTGGGAGGCGAAAGTCACGTCAACTACAGAGCCTCCCAGCTGTCTGACGCACGTGTGCTGCGCACCTACGTTAAGTATAACGAGACCGCAAGTCGTCGCGCACTCTTCGAGGGCCCTTCCTCGTGCGGTCGTCCTGAGGGAACCCCAAGCCTCGGACCAGGCATTGAAGTCCCCCAGGACAAGCATTGGACGGGACTGGTATCGATGTATCA
>NW_018023486.1:24699-27442 GCF_002006095.1 Pseudomyrmex gracilis | reverse complement strand
CAGACGACTGATATGTCCGGGGGGAGTGCAACCCGGATCACCTCGTTGTAACCGAGGTCCCACAGTAAGGGGCCGAGCACCGACCCCTGTGGGACCCCGCGGTACATCTTCCTTCGTTGAGGTGATCCGTACCGGCCCGTATACCGGATCTCCCTGCCACGGAAGTAGTCCCCGAGGAGACTACTCATATAGGGCGGGACTCTGTGATNTTCTAGAGCCCGCCCTATTNAATCCCAGGGGAGGGAGTTAAAGGCATTTGATATNTCAAGTGACACAGCCATAACTCCCTTCNCCTTCCCGACCGACNCCTCNGTGAGGGACCGCAGACGCGCCACAGCGTCCACCGTAGAACGGCCCCTCCNGAAACCAAACTGGCAGTCGGCCAGGTCGGGTCCTACCCGTGACAGGTGCTCGACGAGGCGGTGGGCAACAATACGTTCCAGTATNTTGCCCGCCTCGTCGAGCAGACAGATCGGCCGGTACGCGGACGGCGAGTCCGCGGGCCGCCCACCTTTTTGGAGAAGGACCAGGTTGGCCCGTTTCCAACTTGGGGGGAACCANCCAGTCCTCAGGCACTCCGTGAGAACGTGCCTGAGGCGNNCTCCCAGGGGACTGTCCCGTCCAAAGGCGAANNCCAGGACTTTACCGGGCACTCCGTCGGGACCGGGTGCAGTGTTTTTGCNCGTCATCCGACGGATAGCCCGGTTCAGCTCCTCCTCCGTGACCNCCAGCGCNTCGGTCCACTCAACAGAGTGGTCCGGCTCTGGCTCCTGGGGGGGCCAACAGCCNCCCCCGTCCGGNAAGAGGGTCGNCACGACCCTCTCCAGGAGCTGGGGGTCCAGACGCTCCNTGACCGGCGGGGTCCAGGGGCGCAACTTGTNCATTACCAAACGGTAAGGACGGCCCCATGGATCCCCGTCNATCAGCTGGAGGAGCTCATNCCACGCCTGGGACTTCGCCTTCCTTATGGCTNCCTTGAGGGCCTTNNGCGCAGCACGGTACCCNTCATAGGCAGCCTCCGCTGTCCTNGTTGCCTCATCGCCNGGTAGCCGGCGACGGGCATGGACGTATCGGTGGCGGGCGCGAACANATGCGGNCCTCAAGTCCGCTATCTCGCCCGACCACCAATACGCCGACCTCCGGTTGGNTGGCCCGCGAGAACGNGGCATTGCCGCGTCACACAGCACTGTGACCGTCTCGCGGAACCACTCCAACTCTGTCCGAAGGTCCCGTGGCTCGGCCGGTGTACGTGGCCAGGCCACGGCATGGACAGCGGCGGACAGGACGTCCGGGTCCATCTTTTTAAGGACCCACCCCTGGGAGCAGGGGCCTCTCCTCGCCCCGCGACGACCCCGGGGAGTATCTGGGAGCACGGAGACCCTCATCGTTATGTATCGATGGTCCGATAGGGTCTCCATGTCTTCCTCCACTCTCCACCCGGACACACGCGCAAGCGCAGACTGGGAGGCGAAAGTCACGTCGACTACAGAGCCTCCCAGCTGTCTGACGCACGTGTGCTGCGCACCTTCGTTAAGTATAACGAGGCCGCAAGTCGTCGCGCACTCTTCGAGGGCCCTTCCTCGCACGGTCGTCCTGAGGGAACCCCAAGCCTTGGACCAGGCATTGAAGTCCCCCAGGACAAGCATTGGACGGGACTGGTATCGATGTATCACGAGTTCCAGCCCGTCCAAGTACCGCTCAAACTCGTTGAAGGGCCTCGTGGGCGAGAAGTAGCACCCTACCACGGCCAATTCCCCCCATTGAACCACCGCGAACCCCTCTCCCCTCTCCAGAGGGGAGAAGATGGTTGCCTCCGGGCGAGGCCCCCACCTAAAATAAAACGCGACCGAGCCGTCCTCCGATCCCAGCCACGAAGGGTGGTCTGGGATGAAGTAGGGCTCGGCCACCACCGCGAGGGTACCCCCTAGCTCCGCGAGGCTNTGAACCATAAGGTCCTGNGCCTCGCGGGCGTGATTAAGGTTTCCCTGGAGGAGNANNGACATTATGCAATGTCCATTGCTTCCTCCTCCAGGGCCCTACTCGCAGGAGGGGAGGGGGGTGCANTCCCCNCNCTGCTCTGTGTTGCTGTGCATTGCACAGCAACAGAACTTTCTTCCCCNTGNGTTACCGGCACACTTTGTGTGGCGGCAGGGGGCTCTGCTCCCTGGGTGGGCTCTGTGCCACTCAGGGGGCCTGCTGCTTTGGGCGCCCGNTTCTTCTTTGCCTTGCTGNGGNCCGGGNCACAAGCCNTGCCCCCCAGGCGGTGATTGGCGGGGCGCCCAATGTCGCTGCACAATGGGCACNTGGGTGTCGACGTGCACGTCGACACCCGGTGTCCGCGGTCGCCGCAATTATAGCAGCGACNGCGNCTNTCTTCCTCTGGCGCNGTGTGAGGGCACGCGNTTGAGACGTGTCCGCGCCGGAGGCACCTGTGGCACTGGAGANGCCGCCTCTCCAGTACCTCTACAGGTGCCNTNATCCANCCTANTTTCAGCGCCCCTGCCGCCACGACCTTATGTGCCGCGGCCAGGGGACANTGAACCCAGGCGGTACTCAGGCCGCCGGGGGANGANCGTGGCTGTCCGACCTTTACCGCGGTCGNAGCGCAGCCCCCGGTGTTNGCCACCGCCTCCNGTANCTCCGTCGGGGTGATGGACTCATCGAGGCCACGGACTCGCAAGTCCACCGTCCTCACCGGCCTCGTGAGTCGCCCACCCTTTTCGGTCACCAAGGGGAGAATTGC
>NW_018023486.1:16797-23703 GCF_002006095.1 Pseudomyrmex gracilis | reverse complement strand
CCCTGGGGAAATCCGTTACGGATACCCTTACCCCGGGGGAGGGGTAAGGGTTATGTGGGACTCCCCTTCCAGCCCTCGGGCGTGGAAGGGTATACCCACTAAAACCCCAGGGGTACGTCTCTTCGGCTCGTGATAGGGAGGAACCCGGGATCGCCTTGGCAGCATGCACACGGGTCCCCCCCTAGAGCTTGGATTCGGAGGGAAGAGTGCCCTCTCCCCTTCACCTCGACGGTGCTCTCTCTCTTCAGTTTGGCGACACTGCAGGACGTACTCTGCAGTGTCGCCCCCACTCCGACCGCGTGCAGGGTGAGTTGGAGCCCCCACTCCGACTCACCACGGTCCGGCGGCGGCTCACAACCACCCTGAGGTGGACGGTACCACCTCAGGTACCAACAGCCGCCGTTCCGCATTCCGCAGCGCCGCTGCCACCGGCGCTATCTCGTCAGGGGGGTGATGGGCTAACGAGAGGAGCCGGCTCCTCCCAACACCCACCACCCCCCCAAACGGACGGCCTCTCCTTCCCCTCTAGAGGGAGAGGAAGGGCCGCCGTTGTGACGATTGCCCTAGACCCCGGGTTGAGCGCGGGAAGCAGGCGGCCCCCCGCCTGCTCGCGCCCGCCCCGGAGGTCTCCCGGGGAGCCTCTCACGCTCCCTCTCAGCGTCCTCCTTCTGCTCCATAACCGTGGAGCAGAAGGAGGCCACTGCCTCCCAGTCTTCCCTCTCCCCGGAGCTCAGCGCTGAGAGCAGACCCTCCAGGGAGAGTCTTTCCTCTCCTATTTGGGCGACCAGTACTCGACGTTCTTGATCCCACCTTGGACATTGTTCCAAGGTGTGATCCGCCGAGTCGCTGGCCGCCCCACACTCGTGACACTGTGTTGTCAGCTCGCGACCTATGCGACACAGGTACTCACCGAAGCAACCATGCCCGGTGAGCACCTGCGTCACGCGATAGGTGAGACGTCCGACCCCGTAGTCCAACCACCTTTCCAGGTGGGGTCGGACAGCCCGGACAACTTCCTGATCGTCCGCCACTGGACCGATCAGGACCTGCTGCCATTTCTGGTGCATTTGTTGCCGGGCTTGGCGCTCCGACTCGGCGAGGGCCTCCCGCATTTGATCTTCCTCAAGACCCTCCCGCTGGAGTTCGACTCGGCGAGAAAATCTCACCGAGTACATCTCCGCAAGGAGGGCCATTGGAGGCATCCCCGCCAGCACGCCCGCCGTCTCATAGGCCAACGTCCGAAAGCCGCTTATTACTCGCAGGGCTGCTACTCGTTGCGAGGCACGGAGACTCTGAAAAGAGCTCCGCGCCCCAGCCCCTGCTGCGGCCTCCGCCCACAAGGGAGCCCCGTACAGGGCGACCGAGTGAATGACGTTGGCGTAGAGACGCCGGACCTTAAACCTCGGACCCCCAAGGTTCGGCTGTATGCGCGCGAGTGCCCTAGCCACTCGTCGAACCTTAGGGGCCACACGTGCAAAGTGCACGTCGAAGCGCCATCCCGGATCGAGGTGGATACCAAGGTATTTTATGGTTGTCTTCACCTCGATCCGTGCCTCACCTATAGAGAGGTTGAGATCTCTTACCTCAGGCCGTCCAGTTCGACGGTTGGCAAAGTACATTGCTTCCGTCTTGTGGACGGCCACCTTAAGTCCCAACCTCTCTATGCGGCCGACAACACAGGTCGAATACTCCTCGGCCAGAATCCTGGTCCTCTCCCAGGTCTCCCCCGCGGCCACTATCAATGTGTCGTCTGCGTAGCAGACGACTGATATGTCCGGGGGGAGTGCAACCCGGATCACCTCGTTGTAACCGAGGTCCCACAGTAAGGGGCCGAGCACCGACCCCTGTGGGACCCCGCGGTACATCTTCCTTCGTTGAGGTGATCCGTACCGGCCCGTATACCGGATCTCCCTGCCACGGAAGTAGTCCCCGAGGAGACTACTCATATAGGGCGGGACTCTGTGATNTTCTAGAGCCCGCCCTATTNAATCCCAGGGGAGGGAGTTAAAGGCATTTGATATNTCAAGTGACACAGCCATAACTCCCTTCNCCTTCCCGACCGACNCCTCNGTGAGGGACCGCAGACGCGCCACAGCGTCCACCGTAGAACGGCCCCTCCNGAAACCAAACTGGCAGTCGGCCAGGTCGGGTCCTACCCGTGACAGGTGCTCGACGAGGCGGTGGGCAACAATACGTTCCAGTATNTTGCCCGCCTCGTCGAGCAGACAGATCGGCCGGTACGCGGACGGCGAGTCCGCGGGCCGCCCACCTTTTTGGAGAAGGACCAGGTTGGCCCGTTTCCAACTTGGGGGGAACCANCCAGTCCTCAGGCACTCCGTGAGAACGTGCCTGAGGCGNNCTCCCAGGGGACTGTCCCGTCCAAAGGCGAANNCCAGGACTTTACCGGGCACTCCGTCGGGACCGGGTGCAGTGTTTTTGCNCGTCATCCGACGGATAGCCCGGTTCAGCTCCTCCTCCGTGACCNCCAGCGCATCGGTCCACTCAACAGAGTGGTCCGGCTCTGGCTCCTGGGGGGGCCAACAGCCNCCCCCGTCCGGNAAGAGGGTCGNCACGACCCTCTCCAGGAGCTGGGGGTCCAGACGCTCCGTGACCGGCGGGGTCCAGGGGCGCAACTTGTNCATTACCAAACGGTAAGGACGGCCCCATGGNTCCCCGTCNATCAGCTGGAGGAGCTNATNCCACGCCTGGGACTTCGCCTTCCTTATGGCTNCCTTGAGGGCCTTNNGCGCAGCACGGTACCCNTCATAGGCAGCCTCCGCTGTCCTNGTTGCCTCATCGCCNGGTAGCCGGCGACGGGCATGGACGTATCGGTGGCGGGCNCGAACANATGCGGNCCTCANGTCCGCTATCTCGCCCGACCACCAATACGCCGACCTCCGGTTGGNTGGCCCGCGAGAACGNGGCATTGCCGCGTCNCACAGCACTGTGACCGTCTCGCGGAACCACTCCAACTCTGTCCGAAGGTCCCGTGGCTCGGCCGGTGTACGTGGCCAGGCCACGGCGTGGACAGCGGCGGACAGGACGTCCGGGTCCATCTTTTTTAGGACCCATCCCTGGAAGCAGGGGGCCCCTCCTCGCCCCGCGACGACCCCGGGGAGTATCTGGGAGCACGGAGACCCTCATCGTTATGTATCGATGGTCCGATAGGGTCTCCATGTCTTCCTCCACTCTCCACCCGGACACACGTGCAAGCGCAGACTGGGAGGCGAAAGTCACGTCGACTACAGAGCCTCCCAGCCGTCTGACGCACGTGTGCTGCGCACCTTCGTTAAGTATAACGAGACCGCAAGTCGTCGCGCACTCTTCGAGGGCCCTTCCTCGTGCGGTCGTCCTGAGGGAACCCCAAGCCTCGGACCAGGCATTGAAGTCCCCCAGGACAAGCATTGGACGGGACTGGTATCGATGTATCACGAGTTCCAGCCCGTCCAAGTACCGCTCAAACTCGTTGAAGGGCCTCGTGGGCGAGAAGTAGCACCCTACCACGGCCAATTCCCCCCATTGAACCACCGCGAACCCCTCTCCTCTCTCCAGAGGGGAGAANATGGTTGCCTCCGGGCGAGGCCCCCACCTAAAATANAACGCGACCGAGCCGTCCTCCGATCCCAGCCACGAAGGGTGGTCTGGGATGAAGTAGGGCTCGGCCACCACCGCGAGGGTACCCCCTAGCTCCGCGAGNCTNTGAACCATAAGGTCCTGNGCCTCGCGGGCGTGATTAAGGTTTCCCTGGAGGAGCAAAGACATTATGCAATGTCCATTGCTTCCTCCTCCAGGGCCCTACTCGCAGGAGGGGAGGGGGGTGCAGTCCCCTCACTGCTCTGTGTTGCTGTGCATTGCACAGCAACAGAACTTTCTTCCCCCTGNGTTACCGGCACACTTTGTGTGGCGGCAGGGGGCTCTGCTCCCTGGGTGGGCTCTGTGCCACTCAGGGGGCCTGCTGCTTTGGGCGCCCGNTTCTTCTTTGCCTTGCTGNGGNCCGGGNCACAAGCCNTGCCCCCCAGGCGGTGATTGGCGGGGCGCCCAATGTCGCTGCACAATGGGCACNTGGGTGTCGACGTGCACGTCGACACCCGGTGTCCGCGGTCGCCGCAATTATAGCAGCGACCGCGTCTATCTTCCTCTGGCGCTGTGTGAGGGCACGCGGTTGAGACGTGTCCGCGCCGGAGGCACCTGTGGCACTGGAGANGCCGCCTCTCCAGTACCTCTACAGGTGCCNTNATCCANCCTANTTTCAGCGCCCCTGCCGCCACGACCTTATGTGCCGCGGCCAGGGGACANTGAACCCAGGCGGTACTCAGGCCGCCGGGGGAAGAACGTGGCTGTCCGACCTTTACCGCGGTCGNAGCGCAGCCCCCGGTGTTNGCCACCGCCTCCNGTANCTCCGTCGGGGTGATGGACTCATCGAGGCCACGGACTCGCAAGTCCACCGTCCTCACCGGCCTCGTGAGTCGCCCACCCTTTTCGGTCACCAAGGGGAGAATTGCNNNGTAAAGCTCCTCCACCTTGGTGTCGTTATCTNTACCGGGGACTTCCAAAATGAGGCCCCCGGTTAGCGCTCGCCTTGGGCGGACCTCCTGGATGCCAAAGGTTTCCAGGGGTACCGTCTTGCGGACNTGCGCCATTATNTCTCCCAGNAGGCNGCTCTTGGCTCCTTCCGGGACCGACAGTACCACCGCCGCCGAGCGGGGTGGTCTGCCCAGCTTGGGCTTAGGTGGGGCGGCCACTTTGGTCGTTCCCGCCTTTGCCCCAGCCCTNCCTGCGATGCCCCCTTTGCCGCCAGGCGGTATTAAGGGGGCCTCTTGGGGCGAGGGCTTCTTCTTTTTCCTTCCCACCACCTGGGACCAAGTGTCCTGGGCGGTGGTGGGATCGGATGGTTGCTGGGAGGATGTGGGTGCACCAGGCTTCCGCGCAGGGGGCCGGGGGGTGGCCTTAGCCACCGTACCGGGCCCCGGCTGTTGTCCGGCGCCATCCTTCTTCCTGGCTCCCTTCCCCTTCTTCTTCTTAGCCTTTTTGGCCTTTACAGCCTCACCCGTTAGTCGGGTTGGAGGCGGGGGAGATGTGGTCGTCGCACCTGGTGCGGCCTGGCCACTGCCCCTCATACTCGCTGGATCGGACTCCTCCACCCGTCTCTGAGGATTGTTCCCCAGAGAGGGGCGAAGTTGGCGGTCCTCGAACGCCTGGAAGAACTTTTCCAGGCGTTCGGTTATCATCCGGTCTACCGCTTTGGTGTGCTCCCTCAGAAGGGACTTCGTGTCCTTGAATTCTGAGGGACGCACACCGAGGTGGACATCCTCTTCTCTAGGCTGGGCGTCCAAGTCCGGTGACGGAACCGGTGTCTCCCAGCCGCCGTCGTGCACCCTCTCCCTGGACGGTGACATGTCCATGCCCCGGTCTGACTCCAAGCTGGGGTCTCTCGGGGGCACAGGGGGGGGCTGTTGTCGTCGCCGCCTTGCCTCTCTTTGAGGGAGAGGAGGTTCTTCCACTGTCGGCCTTGGTGCCGGCGGTGGATCCGCAGTTGGTGGTGCGGCAAGGGTCTTGAGTGGCGCCAACCGTTGCGCCATTACATCCCGCCGCAAATCCTTCAACTCCTCGTGTAAGGCCGAAACTTCGGCCTTGAGAGTCGAGTTCTCTCTGGTGACTCTGTCCAACTTTAGTTGGACAGAGTCNCTTTCTGCCCGGATGGAGGAGACCGTTTCACGCAGCTCGGTCAGCTCGCCGAGCATGCGCTTATTTTGCGCNTCNAGCCTTNGGACNTCANCTCCTGTGTCCATCCTACTGGCCAGAATGCGCACGGCCTCCTCCATATTGACTGCGGCCTCCTTTAAACCTTTGATATAGGTGCCTTTNAGGCGTTTGGAGGTCACAGCCATTCTCACNATCTGGGCCTTCAACTTNCCAGATGNCANAACAATCTGGGAAGTGGGGAGGTCCCGGTTGATNATNTNCGCNTCCGGGAGGTTCNCNCGCGAGGTCTGACTCTGGGAGGAGGGAACATCTGGTANAGGACCAGATGTGCGGGTTNNCATGCNAANNGCGTCCATGTCATCCGCCAGTTCCCTNNCCGCNCGGNTCTCCAGGGCCTCNGCTTCTGCCCTGTTCACCCGCTCCTTTGCAGCAGCGAGCCCTACNTAATCCCCTGTTGTTGGGGGGCGTCCTCTTCCTCGCTTCCTCTTCTCCCCCGTAGGTGGAACCCTCTCCTGAGGNAGAGGGGGGGGAGCGGTAGGTTTCTGATCTCNTTGAGACCCACCTAGTCGCACAGAGATGACTTCGAGTTCGTCCTCGGAGCCATCCTGCGGTAACGGGGAGGTTGTGGCATCGNGTACGGNAGCCCCGGCATTNGATGTCGAGGGACCCGGCCCCGATACCGTGCACGATGAGGCCAGATGTGCAGCGGCCNTCANCACCTCCTCNTCGGACTCGTCCGNGATCCANNTGNNGCCNCANGGACGANNCACNTGGGTCTCGGNNTNNCCGTCNCCNCGGNTAACNNTNCGGTTCTTCCGGGGGCGGANAATAGNNGACTCACTCCNCTCNCNNANNGGCNNNNCGCCNGTCNTCGCAGNCGCANNTTCANGTNGNNCCCCTGCGGGGCNNGNNCCACNAAGCCCGTCNTNNGATGACGACGGGAGGGAGCCCGGGACGGTAACTCCCTCGCGCCGGCAGCTGGGGGTCCGAANCCCCTGCTGCGGTAAGGNTATCTCTTTATTGTGCGACATCCTCATGTTGTTCAATAAAGTTGGTTTTATTTCGGTGTGTCCTTCACCTAGGACGGTTCCCAGCCAAGGGTAACGAGGCCGACCTCCCCGGGTTTGAAGTCAGGGTTTTCCTTCCCCTAGTCCAGTGGCCGACCCGAAAGCGCCTATCGGAGCTGGACACCCCGGATTTGTA
>NW_018023486.1:10570-12936 GCF_002006095.1 Pseudomyrmex gracilis | reverse complement strand
GTATCTCCGTCGGGGTGATGGACTCATCGAGGCCACGGACTCGCAAGTCCACCGTCCTCACCGGCCTCGTGAGTCGCCCACCCTTTTCGGTCACCAAGGGGAGAATTGCTTCGTAAAGCTCCTCCACCTTGGTGTCATTATCCCTACCGGGGACTTCCAAAATGAGGCCCCCGGTTAGCGCTCGCCTTGGGCGGACCTCCTGGATGCCAAAGGTTTCCAGGGGTACCGTCTTGCGGACATGCGCCATTATTTCTCCCAGAAGGCCGCTCTTGGCTCCTTCCGGGACCGACAGTACCACCGCCGCCGAGCGGGGTGGTCTGCCCAGCTTAGGCTTAGGTGGGGCGGCCACTTTGGTCGTTCCCGCCTTTGCCTTAGCCCTTTCCGCGGTGCCCCCTTTGCCGCCAGTCGGTATTATGGGGACCTCTTGGGGCGAGGGCTTCTTCTTTTTCCTTCCCACCACCTGGGACCAAGTGTCCTGGGCGGTGGTGGGATCGGATGGTTTCTGGGAGGATGTGGATGCACCAGGCTTCCGTGCAGGGGGCCGGGGGGTGGCCTTAGCCACCGTACCGGGCCCCGGCTGTTGTCCGGCGCCATCCTTCTTCCTGGCTCCCTTCCCCTTCTTCTTCTTAGCCTTTTTGGCCTTTACAGCCTCACCCGTTAGTCGGGTTGGAGGCGGGGGAGATGTGGTCGTCGCACCTGGTGCGGCCTGGCCACTGCCCCTCATACTCGCTGGATCGGACTCCTCCACCCGTCTCTGAGGATTGTTCCCCAGAGAGGGGCGAAGTTGGCGGTCCTCGAACGCCTGGAAGAACTTTTCCAGGCGTTCGGTTATCATCCGGTCTACCGCTTTGGTGTGCTCCCTCAGAAGGGACTTCGTGTCCTTGAATTCTGAGGGACGCACACCGAGGTGGACATCCTCTTCTCTAGGCTGGGCGTCCAAGTCCGGTGACGGAACCGGTGTCTCCCAGCCGCCGTCGTGCACCCTCTCCCTGGACGGTGACATGTCCATGCCCCGGTCTGACTCCAAGCTGGGGTCTCTCGGGGGCACAGGGGGGGGCTGTTGTCGTCGCCGCCTTGCCTCTCTTTGAGGGAGAGGAGGTTCTTCCACTGTCGGCCTTGGTGCCGGCGGTGGATCCGCAGTTGGTGGTGCGGCAAGGGTCTTGAGTGGCGCCAACCGTTGCGCCATTACATCCCGCCGCAAATCCTTCAACTCCTCGTGTAAGGCCGAAACTTCGGCCTTGAGAGTCGAGTTCTCTCTGGTGACTCTGTCCAACTTTAGTTGGACAGAGTCCCTTTCTGCCCGGATGGAGGAGACCGTTTCACGCAGCTCGGTCAGCTCGCCGAGCATGCGCTTATTTTGCGCGTCCAGCCTTAGGACCTCATCTCCTGTGTCCATCCTACTGGCCAGAATGCGCACAGCCTCCTCCATATTGACTGCGGCCTCCTTGAAACCTTTGATATAGGTGCCTTTAAGGCGTTTGGAGGTCACAGCCATTCTCACAATCTGGGCCTTCAACTTTCCAGATGTCATAACAATCTGGGAAGTGGGGAGGTCCCGGTTGATGATATTCGCTTCCGGGAGGTTCTCCCGCGAGGTCTGACTCTGGGAGGAGGGAACATCTGGTATAGGACCAGATGTGCGGGTTTCCATGCGAATGGCGTCCATGTCATCCGCCAGTTCCCTTGCCGCTCGGTTCTCCAGGGCCTCCGCTTCTGCCCTGTTCACCCGCTCCTTTGCAGCAGCGAGCCCTACATAATCCCCTGTTGTTGGGGGGCGTCCTCTTCCTCGCTTCCTCTTCTCCCCCGTAGGTGGAACCCTCTCCTGAGGGAGAGGGGGGGGAGCGGTAGGTTTCTGATCTCGTTGAGACCCACCTAGTCGCACAGAGATGACTTCGAGTTCATCCTCGGAGCCATCCTGCGGTAACGGGGAGGTTGTGGCATCGGGTACGGAAGCCCCGGCATTGGATGTCGAGGGACCCGGCCCCGATACCGTGCACGATGAGGCCAGATGTGCAGCGGCCATCATCACCTCCTCTTCGGACTCGTCCGTGATCCATGTGTTGCCGCAAGGACGATTCACATGGGTCTCGGAATTTCCGTCACCCCGGGTAACCTTGCGGTTCTTCCGGGGGCGGAAAATAGAAGACTCACTCCTCTCTCTCACTGGCTGGTCGCCAGTCGTCGCAGGCGCATTTTCAAGTGGCACCCCTGCGGGGCTGGTGCCACTAAGCCCGTCGTAGGATGACGACGGGAGGGAGCCCGGGACGGTAACTCCCTCGCGCCGGCAGCTGGGGGTCCGAAGCCCCTGCTGCGGTAAGGGTATCTCTTTATTGTGCGACATCCTCATGTTGTTCAATAAAGTTGGT
>NW_018023486.1:1647-3945 GCF_002006095.1 Pseudomyrmex gracilis | reverse complement strand
AGTACATTGCCGCGAGGAAGACCAAGGGAGGGATCCCCGCCAGTACCCCCGCCGTCTCAGTGGCCACCGTGCGGTAGCCGCGTATGACGCGGAGGGTAACCATCCTCTGGGCACTGCGGAGTGCAGAGAACGCACTCCGCACGCCCCCCTCCGCCGCGGCCGCCGCCCACAACGGTGGTCCGTAGAGGATCACCGAGTGGACCACGTTGGCGTAAAGACGCCGGGCTTTCTCCTTTGGACCCCCAAGGTTCGGCATGAGGCGCGAAAGCGCGCCCGCCATCCTTCGAACCCTGGGGGCCAGTCGAGTGAAATGCTCGTCGAAGCGCCATCTAGGATCGAGGTACAGTCCGAGGTACTTGATGCAAGTACCGACCTCGACCCTAGCCTCACCTATCCGGAGGCTGAGTCTCACCGGCCGCTCGTTGCGACGGAGGCCACCAAACCACATAGCCTCCGTCTTATGAACGACCACCTTTAGACCCAGCCACTCTATCCGGCCGACGACACAGTTGGTGCCGACTTCGGCCAAACGCCTGGCCTCCTCCACGTTTGCTCCAGCGGCCACAACCAGAGTGTCGTCCGCGTAGCAGACGACACTCAGGCCTCTGGGCAGGGCGGCCTGGATCACCACGTTGTACTCGAGGTTCCACAGCAGGGGGCCCAGAACAGACCCCTGCGGGACCCCGCGGTACATCCTTCTGCGGAGTGGTGAACCGTACCGACCGGTGTAGCCTATCTCCCTGCCGCGGAAGTAGTCACCGAAGACTCTGCCGAGATAGGGCGGGACTCCGTGGAAGCGCAAAGCTCACCCTATACTGTCCCAAGGGAGGGAGTTGAAGGCGTTGGAGATGTCTAAGGACACCCCCAGCGCCACCCCCCTTTGCCTGACCGACGCATCCGTGAGGGACTTTAGGCGAGAAACAGCGTCGACCGTCAATCGTCTCCCACGGAATCCAAACTGGCAGTCGGGCAGATCGGGACCCACCCGCGACAGATGCTCGACAAGGCGGAACGCAACCACGCGCTCCAACAACTTCCCTGCCTCGTCAAGCAGGCATATCGGACTCACCGTCCGCGTACCGACCTCCCTTTTGGAGGAGGACCAGGTTGGCCTTCTTCCATTCCGGGGGAAACCAGCCCGTCCTCAGGCAGCTAGTGGGCGGCGGCAATTGCCTCCCTCACTTCGTTTGAGGAGATGGAATCCTCGAGGCCCCTGACCCTCAACTCGACGGTCTTTGTGGGCCTCGAGATTTTGGCTCCCATCTCCTCGGCCAAGGGGGACATGGCAGCAGCCAGCCTTTCCGCCTTGGCCTCATTATCCTCACCGGGGATCTCAATGAGGAGAGCCCCGGTGACTGCGCGCCTCGGACGCACGGCATCAATGCCAAACGCCCGAAGGTCAATCTGCCTTCTGATGCGAGCCATCACCTCGCCCAACTTAACGTTGGGGTCGGTGACCGACAGGGTCACGGCTGCGCATCGAGGGGGTTTGGCCAGCTTGACCTTGAACGGGTTCTGTCTGCCGCCCGCAGTCGCGGTTCTGCCGCCTTGGCCATTCGACGAGGGTGCCGACGTTGTCGCCGAACTACCCCGCGTCCCAGACTTCCCCTTCCTCCCCCCTCGCACCACTTGAGACCAGGTCTCTTTTGTGGCATGGGGGGACGGTTGAGAGGAGGACGGTTGAGGCGGCTGCAGCGCCCCGGGACGACCGACTGGGGCCTTGTTCTTCGGAGCCTGCGCAGCAGGTCCGGATCGGTCGACCCTTTCCTGCGCCCCGCCCCTTTTTGTCGTCTTCCTCCTTTTCTTCCTCTTCTTTTTTGCCTCTCCCTTTCCGTCCGTGGGGGGAAGAGGCTTTGCCGCTGAAGCGGCACCGGTGCCGGACGGGGGGGCGCCGCTCTTCGACGCACCCCCGTTCCCGGCGCCCCGATCTTTGTGGCGGACAACAGGCGCCGCTGGGAGACGAAGGGGCGGACGAGAGGCCCTAAGCTCGAACAGCTCCCAGAACTTCGAGAGCTGCTCGCGGACCCCGTCCGTTACCCTTTGCTCCAGCTCCTTAAGAGAGCTGGGGCCGTCGGGTTTCTCCCTCCTCACTTCTACCCCCGAAGGAGACGGGAAGGCAGACATCAAACGGCCACCCCCGCCACCGTCACCGCCACCGGGCGAAGAAGAGGGGAGAGCCTCAAAGGACTCACCACCCCCGCCAAGGGGGTGGTACTCTATTGACCACAGTACGATTCGACACCGCTCGATTCGACACAGATTTATTCGACACCAAATTATTCGACACCGTACGATTCG
>NW_018023486.1:0-1012 GCF_002006095.1 Pseudomyrmex gracilis | reverse complement strand
TGTCGAATAATTTGGTGTCGAATAAATCTGTGTCGAATCGAGCGGTGTCGAATCGTACTGTGGTCAAACGGAACCCGCCCCCGCCAAGGCCACCCCCGTGCGGCGCGGAAGGCACGGAAGGAGACGGCCAGGTCGAAGCTCCCGTCGCTCGGCTCCTCTCCTTTGCTTTTTTGAGGCGGGCCGTCCTCACCGCTGTGAGGTCCCGCCTGAGGTCGCGGAGCTCCTCGTGGAGAGCGTCCACTTCGGCACGGAGCGTCCCGTTTTCTGCGGTGACGCTGTCCAGCTTGGCTTGGACAGCGCCCCTGGCCGCACGCAGGTACGCCACCGTGTCGCGGAGCTCCGCGACCTCCCCCACCAACAGCCTATTGGAGGCTTCGAGCCGACGGGTTTCCTCATCTTTACTCGTCCGGGTGGCAACCACCCGGACCGCCTCTTCCAGGCCGACGGCCGCCTCCTTGAAGCCACGGACAAACATGCCTTTCAGGTTCTTGGAGGTGACCGCCATTTTTTTTATTGCTGCCGACATCCTGGCAGCCTGAGCTACCACCTCCGATGTCGGCAGCTCCTCCATTGCTGCCGCGGGAGAAGAGTCTCTCGCGGCCCGCTGGGAGGGAAGTTCAAGGGTGGAACGGGTGGAGATTCGGAGCGACGCCAGCTCCCCTACCATCTCTCTCTCCACCTGGAGCTCCCACTCCATACGCTCGGTCTCGCACAACTGGCGTTTCGCCGCCGCGAGGCCGACGTATTCCCCAGTTGTTGGGGCACGCCCTCTTCCTCTTTTGCGGTTCACCGCTTTGACGTCCCTCTGAGGCAGAGGGGGCGGTGACCGCTGTTGTGCCCGGTGTTTTTGGGCACCTCCCTTTTGATTGACTGACACAAGCTCCGGCTCACTGTCGGAGTCTGTGTCAGGAGGGAGCGAAGAGCGCGCAGCCTCAGCCACATCAGGCTTGCCTGAGGGCTCCGAGAGGGGTGATATTCTATTGACCACAGTACGATTCGACACCGCTCGATT
>NW_018023485.1:5504-12063 GCF_002006095.1 Pseudomyrmex gracilis | reverse complement strand
AAACAAAACTCGCTTATCTCCGAATATCAATCTTAGAATCATGACACATCCAAATTTATTCCTATCGTTATTTCCATTGAAACCTAACAAATGAAACAAAACCGAATTTATCTAGATACAAATCTCTAAGATGATTTAAGTTGTATAAACATGGGTTTAAAGGCTGGCTACACTAAAGAACTCGCACTCTCTTTCTCTCTCACACTCGCGTTCTGGCGTGTAGATTACATTGTACGAAACGATTATATGCTCCTTTATTGTATTAATTTCTGCATGTCTGTTATTAATTCATTGATTTCGATTTTTCAATAAATATAACTACTTTGTAATATGTAGAGTCAAACTAAAGAATTATTCTTTGTTATCCTTCTTTCCGTATAACCCACTCTCACTTCCTNGTTAAAATCGCCAGGTCCCGTCCTTGGTAAATGAGATTTGCGTCTCAGACCTAAAATGGGACCAACGAGCGAGTGTTCGTTAGACAGAGTAAGATCGGCGTACGCCGTTGACCTGTCAACGAATATAAACAAACTCGCTCGACTCTCTCGCAGCAGGACTTCCGTGTCCACTGTAAAGAGAGATATGGAAAACGACGCGTTTACTGTTGCGTCACACCACAGCCCGACCGTATCCATGGGCCAGGACGTAACAATATGAATATAAGGACATGAAGAGCCGTTCGCAGGATGTTGTGCGTGAATGTGCTTAAATATATATACAGGGTGTCTGACAACAAATTATAAAGCCGACGTGTGTAGGTAGATCGGATCATTCTGAACAGAAAAGTTATATACTATTTTGCAAAATTCGCAATATTTATTGAGATATGAATTAATAAATGTGAACCAACGAAGACGCGGGGAGCGATGATCGGACTCTATAGGCGTGCACGATTATCAGATGAAAAGAAAAATGGCTTCTCTCATGTAATGTTTTAGTAACGAGAGGCGGAGTAAACAAACAAGCGCGGAACGACTCAGTTTCTTGCAATCGGGCGCTATTCGGCGGTACGCAGCGAGCAGCGGCAAGCGAGGAGTAGAGCTGATAATTGTGCACGCTTATAGAGTCCGATCATCGCTCCCCGCGCCTTTATTGGTTCACATTTATTAATTCATATCTCAATAAATATTGCGAATTTTGCAAAATAGTATATAACTTTTCTGTTCAGAATGACCCGATCTACCTACACACGTCGGCTTTATAGTTCGTTGTCAGACACCCTGTATATGTATACACATATATACTATGAAATAATTTTTTTTTTTAAATTAGTTAGGGAGATATACGGGGTTCTTCATATATATGTGATGCAAATCCAGCATCCTATATGGAGGAAAAAAATTATTTTATAGTATATATGTGTATACATATATATATATATTTAAGCACATTCACGCACAACATCCTGCAAACGGCTCTTCATGTCCTTATATTCATATATTATTAGTTTAAAAGACTTATAGAGCCTGAGAGTAATCTCTATTTATCACTAATTTATTATTTTATTCAAATAGTTTACTAAAGAAAAAAGAATTTAGTCTATGTCGGCGTGTCGCGTTGCAAGGAAAAGGGAACCGTGAAGTCTCTAAGACGTAACAATCTCTAATAAGATATTATTTAGACATTCATCAATTATTCTGTAATTTTTACAGAGCGTCATGACTATCTTTCTGCTAGTACATTAGACAAACAAGTGGAGACTTGTCATATCTATTTGGAAATAGATGCCTGCAATCTGGTATTTATTTTAAAATACAAAAATGGTATCAACAAGTCTCACTTGTCATCTTAGATTGTGAGAAGTTGCAAGTACAAGAACACATTTTTTTTAAATAGTTGAAAAACTGTGACAGTTATGAACTTTTCAATTGTTTTCAAAAAGCTTTGCTTAAGAATTTTATTTATCTGAATATCAACTATTTTATAAGAACTTTATACACATACAATAGGCATATTTCAAGGCTGAAATGCACAATGAATTAGCATCGCAAGCTTGAGTGTTGGGTGATGCTTTGCAAAATTTCTGATTGAAATAACACTTAAAATTGCACTTAAGATAACACTTAATAAGATTTTGCTCAGAATTATGTGGATGATTCATCAAATAAATAAAAAACTTTTCATGTTATTACATTATCAAGTAAAATTTTGTTTGTTATATTTGAAACGAATATGCAATATAAAGTATAGCATATAATCAAGAAAAATTGGTTTAGTTTATTACATTCAAAAACCTTACCTTTTCAAAAAAAGGTAAAAAAGACGCCAAGTACACGTACAACGTATTGTATTGTATACTTAATACTTGAATTAAAAATCTTATTTTTAAAACAAAATCTGCTTCACAAAAAAGTGATATCAAAAAATAACACCAAGTGAACTTTTATACGTTATTTATTGAAAAACAATATACTATATACTACACAAAATTCTCTCTTTAAAAAAACCTTTACAAAAGAAGTAATATCAAAAGGTAGCACCAAGTAAACTTTTGTCCGTTATTATATAAAAAAATTAAAAAATTAATAAATAAATAAAAAATAAAAACTATTTAATGCAAAAAAAACTTGGCGCAGCTGCACCAAAAGCCGAGAGACAGACATGATCTACGTGCGCGTGCAAATTATTTACAAACTGCAGATAGATATGATCTATGTGCACGCGCGAGCTTTATATTAATTACAATTTATTTCATATATTCCACATATATGGTATTATAATACGTTGGTTAAATGGATTATACTGGAGAAGATATTTAGAATTATATTAGAATTATAATTTTATAATAGAATTATATAATTTTTAGTGATAATAATAATTTATTAATTGTATATATGTTCTTTCTCTCTCATTATGTTTATTATCTTACTTCAGTATTAGAAATCAAATTAATACTGTGTATAAAAGTACTGCTTTGAAAAAGAAATTTCTATATGTTTAATTAAATAAAATAGTATTGAGTACTTATTATGTCAGATTTACGCGCGCGCATGTGTCTGATAAACACATTTTAGTTCACTATTTGAAGTGCAGCCGTACCAAGATTTTGCATTAGATATTTTTTATGTAAAAAATTTTTTTTATATAATAACATACAAAAGTTTACTTGGTGTAACTTTTCGATATCACTTCTTTTGTAGAGCAGATTTTGTTTTAGAAATAAGATTTTTAATTTAAGTATTAAATACAATGCAATACGTGTTGTGCATGTACTTAACGCCTTTTTTTTTTACCTTTTCTAAAAAAGGTAAGTTTTTCGAGTGTAATAAACTAATGTTTGCGCGTAACTGATTTGGTTTCAGTAACAACGCAGTTTTGTCAGTTTATAAGTATATTTAGTTTACAATAAAAATACCATAAAATAATATACATATATGGATTATTAACGGATAACTTTGAATATGTTTGACCTACTGAATGATTTCTCAAAGGTTATATTCGTGACGGATTTTGTTCTTCTTTCTGGGCCAGCTCGGGCCGATCTAATGCGTTGAGCAGTGCACGATGGCACGTGGCCAATCAGTAAGCTCCTCGCAGTCGCCTGGATGGAAGGAACGCGTGATCGCAAATTCACCGAACACGTCACAAAAAATAGCAGAACAATACAAAACAATAAGTATGCACTAAGTACTGCAATAAGTTTGAACTAAATACATTTTAAACGTTTTACTTCTGAAATGATATTTGTTAAAAAATAAAAAGCCAGTTTGAATTTGATGAAAGACACTGAATTATTGCATGACACTTACTTACCGATACTTGATAATATTTGATATTTATATACCCAGCAAACAATTCGGTTGTAGGATGTTGTGGATTTGTCAAAAATCGCCGGCGGAATTTAATGCTAAAACCATACTATGTCAGTAGGATATGGTTTGGCATTGAATCTGTCCAACATGTAAATATGCCAAAACGAGACCAAAATTGTAACAGATCTGCCACTAGCAAAGCAAAGCCAAAGTGAGGCACCAAATCCACAACAGGTTTGGTCATCGTCTGTTGGCGCTAAAATATCGCCAAATACAGAACATATCTGTTATCAAAACTGTCAACAGAACATTAGCAAATACAGAGCAGATCTGTCGTCAGAAACGTCGACAGATATCTACCAAACGCAGACGAGATCTGTTGCCTAGAATAGATTCCACACACTTGGAAGTGGAATTACTTACTAAGAAAAAAAAAAGAAACCCAATGGCATATTGTCTTGTCGAAGGAAAATTAATTCGAGATTTCACTAAAATTAATTTCTGGAGGTTTGATTCAGCTCGCCGATCAACCGATGAACTCCATTGAAAGGGACCGAACCTGAAAAATCCTAATGTGATAGCGGAATTTGAACTCGAGATCTCCATATTCGCAGCTTCTGCACTCAGTCTGCGAGACCACTTATGTTTCTTTTTCTTACTAACATATAATTATTTTTATCTATTTATTCTCAAGCTATCCTACACATTTCATTTATTATGTATGTAAATTATTATTTTATTAAAAATGTAGAAGTACAATGTACCTGCAACAATAAATAAAAATATTTTTCTTCTTGTTTATTATTAATTTAAATTTACGCTGGTGAAAGATGGCGTTATTATCTGATTAATATTCGATAGATGTGCTAAGTATTGCGAGACAAACTCCAAGTGCCTCGGTGGCCTAACAAGGAAGGCGACGGCCCGGAAAGCCGGAGATTCCAGGTTCGACTCCGGGCTGAGGAGTTTTTTTCGCAATATTTTAAAATTATTTAGAAGAATCCTTCATATATACGTGATGCAAATCCAGCATCCTATATGGAGGAAAAAAATTATTTCGACGTATATATGTGTATACATATATATATATTTAAGCACATTCTCTGCACAACATCCTGCAAACAGCTCCTACAACCGAATTTATTTCATTCATTTGTTTAAAGACTCCGGAGCCCGAAGAATCTTCTTCTTGTTTATTATTAATTTATAAATATTTTTGTTATTATTCTTAAATATAATTTAAAATAAAGTTTTACAACGCAAACAAATTTTTTGTTGATACCCTTACGAAAAAGAACTACTGCCGATTACACATAAATAAAGTCAGTAATATAAATATTACTGACAATGACAAGAATATTATTAGGTATTAGGGGAGACCGGGGCTAGTTGTGACACGGGATTAGGTGTCAAACTGCTATTATCTTGCTTACTAAATCTTGGAAAATATTCTTTTTTTTATTGTATGTTGCTACTAGTTGTGTTAGTAACGTGTACGAAAGAACTTTTCTTAAAAACATTATATATGATATTTACGAGCACTTTTGTAAAACTGGATATGGCAAATAGATTTTTCTGATTTCGATTCTTTAGTAATTTCATTGGTTTTAAAATTTCTAATTGCAATTTTATCTTATGTATAGGAAATATGGTAGTTTTAAATAAGTATTCCTATATTTATTTAATCGTCATCGCATTGCAGTTTATAAATATAATATCTTTTATTTAAAATGAACGTTTGGGATAAGTTGACTCAAATTGAGACAAGATAAGTTGTCACACGGTGAGCATGCGCGAAGAAGTAATCAGAGTGATCGTTATGCGTCGTTATAACTTTTTCAGTACCTGTCATTGTTTTTTTTTTTTATTAAAGATTAGATTATTAATTATGTTTTATAGTTTTTAACTGATTTAGTATTGTGAAATCATTTAAACTTGTTTTATATATATTGTTACCCCGTGGGATTCTTCAGGATGCCGCGAGGGAAGGAAACGACAAGAAGAAATGATTTTGTCTTGTGGAACTGTTCTGGTTTTGCTTTTCTTTATTTGTCTTAACGGAATTACAATCTTGTTGCTTTATTTCTTGACTCGATGTTGTATTATTTTCACCCACACTATCACACGCGTATAAGTAGCGATACTCTGCCGAGCAGAGCCTCCGGCGGCAACACTTCTCGGACCGATTCTCCCTGTTTCCGTCCGGACACCGGCTTATATCCCCAAGTCAATCACTCTGTGATTGGCCGAGGAAAACCAGGCGACACCCGGCCTTTGAAAAGTGCAATGCAAATTATTGCATCTTTTCGGCTGCACGTGCGACCTTCGACCGGTGCGTCCTTGTGCACGCGGTCGCATATCGCCCCGCGACTGCTGACTGGACATCCGTGCCGGATTCCAGTCCCTCGTTTAAAGTAACACTAAACCCAGTAACCAAACCCCGAATTTAACCGATATCGCTTATTACATAATACGTAACACATGACTTAATATATACATAACGGTAAATGTTTACAATAGGGGAGACCCCTCCGATTGGCTTCTCGTTTTGATACATTGTAAATATGACTTTCCTGAGTACGTTTCTAAAAGTTTTATCCGTCGCTCATTGTTTATAAAAAAGTTATGAACCAAAAAAGTTTGATGACTAAACTCTCGTTTCTCGACACTGTATACATTTTTCGTGTGTTGTAAACATGTAGGCAAGGGGGGCTGCGCCTCCCCCTGCACCCCCCCCCCTAAAAAAATTTAACCTAACCCTAATCTAAACTCTTTTTTCTGCATTTTCCCTCGCAAAATTTTTATTC
>NW_018023485.1:0-3730 GCF_002006095.1 Pseudomyrmex gracilis | reverse complement strand
ACTTTCGATAATCGCGGCTCTTCGGTTGTACTCCGCACTGGGTTTCAACATTGCGACTGTTTCGAAGTTATGGTAGTTTAGTACATGCGTCAAGCTATTTGAATGCCAATCGCGACATCTGCCAATGGTACTGAACGGAGGGAATATCAAATTGAAATTTGTCCGGATTTTGGCGACGCACCCTACTCTCAATAAATTTAATAAAATAAAAAACAGAAATTTTATATTTTATTGTTTCTCTGTATAAAAGACATGTGACAATTAACCCTGGGTATGGGGCAGGTTGACAAATCTGCGCGATTGTACTTAACATTAAAATACTCTTTTGTGTAAAGATATATAAGAATAATATTTGTTTTTTCTTAAAGCTAAAGGATGTGACTATTATATAATGTACCCAATATTCCATAATATTGCGTACATTTTTTTTTTTTACAATCTATTTTAAATGTTACTTTGTGCCCCGGTCTCCCCTATCGCGAATTCGTCATCGTGGACGGCCCCGAGTCGTGCCGGTATTATTTACTTTCGCGGAGCACATTCCGGACTTATTGTGTTTACGCCGGTGCGCTTGAAGATTACGTCAGCAAGCGAAGCGACCGATACACGTTCCCGTCACGCACCGCGACCTACCGATGCCGGGATAAGTTCTTGATGTAATTGCGTATAGTATCATTGCTTTAATTATTGAATTATCTAATGCATTCTGCCGTCGGCCTGCAGCAAGGAAACCGCTGCCGAATCGCGTTGCGTTCCGCAAGTTAGCCGTCCACGATAGTCGTTATTCTTTTTTTTGTTGTTGCGCTGTGTATGCGTGCCGTGACTACCGCGTGCCGACGACCGGCTCTATACTCTGTTTGGAGAAATCTAATACTGTAAACAAGCGGATGGCCGCTACATTTTTGCATGCTTGTTATAATGAAATACATTCTTTGTTAAATTGTTTTCTATTCAAAACTGAGCTGAGTGTCTTTCTCCCATACGCCCAAAAGCCATCTTCCGAACCCTCGCCTCTTTGTTTCAGATTCTGAGCTGCCGAGTAATTATTATATGGAGAAATTGCCGTCACGTCCGCCATAATTTGTGATATTGTTGTCGTGTTCGTGCGGCGTGATTTTCACGCCTGGCACTCAAACTTTCCGTTAGTAAAATTCTTTGAATCTAGCCACGGACGTGCCGAAGGTGTGAAGACGCTCTCGTACATCACCCGAAGTGCAAAAAAGTACATCACGGGAGTAAGTGCAAAAAAGAAAAGTCGCTCACAAATTGGCGCCCAACGCGGGGCCCGATAATAATAAAATTCTAAGAAAAGATCAAATTATAAAAGAGGCGTTAATACAAAAAAAAGTAGCACTCACCAGTTCGTTCCCCCCCCCCCCGCAACATCATATCGATAGGGTCCCATTATACGAATTGTCGCGGAGGCTCTATCGAACGGCGGTCACATTCCCGATACCGCAAGACGGATTTACGGAATTCATCTCGTTCTCCCTTCTCCCGCTCGCACTCGTGCTCTGTTAGGACTTAGGATGCAGAGGGGTTGCAAATGAGAAGAGTTGAGTTATCTCAAAAAAATGTATAATTGTCATCACACACGAATACTGGTTAATTACACATGAAAATACACATAAAAACAAGATACTTTGGAATAATACATAAAAAAAATAATGAGAACGGCAACTAGATATGTTGATAACAAGAAAATAATAAGAACGGTAAATAGAGACATTTATTACGGGAAAATGAATTGGTATTAAAAAAAAAGGGAAACCGCCCTTAAAAGACACCCTTAAAAGAAGCCGCCTACAACCGTGCCGAGACGCCACAGAACCGAGGGACCACACAATTAGGTACCGTTTTTCAATAAACAGCCATTCCGTAACCTGACACCGAAGAAAATATGTTTCTACTATGAACTCTTTATGTGCCAATGACTAGGAGATAAGATTCTATATATTCCTTTGTTTTTTTTGTCAATTATTTTGTTTGGTCTGATATTTGATGCTTTCGTGGTGTGTAGTATTAGCATACAAAGATGTTTTTTCGGGTTTGAACCGCGTTAGTGTCATTTTTATACCGACGTTTCGTGAACATTACAGCTCACTTCATCAGGGTTTAAAGAGCAGCCTGATACTGAGATGCTCTTGGTCAGGTGTCTCTTTTATAGCGCTAGATTGGAGTGAGAGTGGTGTGGTGGAGGAGGAGGTGGAATGGTAAGAAGGAGGGGGGATGTGTTATGGCAAGATGGAATGCCATAGTGAACTAGTCATATGTCCATTGTCTCTATTGAGATTGTTTGGATGTTTGTATATCTCCAGAGATTCCATATACTTTCTAGGGAAGTAAGCCCTAGTTTTGTTTAGTACTTAAATTTGGTCAAACATAATTTTGTGGCCAGTTTTTAAATGGTGTTCTGCTAATACCGATTGTGAGTAATGTTTTAGACGTACTGCTGACTGATGTTTGTTTAGTCGTGTACTTATTATTCTACCATGAACAAGATATTTTGTACACTCCTGATGTGTCTAATGGCGGTTTTTTGTCTTTTGGATTGTTAAGAATTTATTCTATTTTATTCGGTGGTTTGTAAACCGTTTGTATGTTGTGTTTGTTCAGGATTCTGCCAATCTTATCTGTGACACCTTTTATGTATGGGAGGTAGGTGGTTCGTTTCTTTAAGTTTGTTGTTTGTTCTGGTGCTGGCGTATTTTGAGTGATGATAGAGGGTTTATTTTGATGTTTTTTAATTACTTTGTTTATTTGTTGCATTGTGTAGCCATTTTGTTATAGAGTGTTTTTTAATTCTTTGAGTTCGTTTTGAATGCTGTTTTTGTCGTATATAGTAAATGCTCTATAGATCAACGAGTTTATCACAGCTTGTTTTTGGGCTGGGTGATGGTGTGATGCCGCGTGTAAATATCGATTGGTGTGGGTGGGTTTTCTATAGATTTGGTGGCCTAAAAAGCCGTCTGGTTTTCTTGTGATCAGAACATCTAAAAATGGAAGTTTACCATGTTGTTCTGTTTCTAATGTGAAGGTAATGTTTGGATGTTGTTTATTGAGAAAATCCAAAAAGTTATAGAGTTCTCTCTCCTCATGTTGCCAAATGACAAAGGTGTTATCTACGTACCGGTACCATGTTTGCGGCCATCAAAAAAGCCCCACTAAAGCCGCGATAATACGCGCGAAATATTCGCTTGCGTCCGTCGGCGCACGGTACTCAAAGTCGGTGCAGAACGCACCAACAACGCAAAATTGGCGCATCTAAGTGCATCACGCAACAAAGATAGGTCGCTCTCTTCAAATCGTGAGAGACGCGAGTCTACCGTCTTCCTCTCTGGCCGTACTAATTACACTGTGACGGACGTCGAAAAGACGTCACGTCACAATATATATATTGTAACGTGGTATCCGCGCCGCTCCTCCTTCGCCACAAAAAGTTAGATTTTCCGGGAATGCAAGCTGTTCTAAAAGCGCCAGGATTCTCCAAAGCTTGTGCTTGCGTATTTTAGAATTAGTCTTTTGTTATATTTTTTTCTTTTTATGTAAAATATTGGCGCCTCACCGTTTCGAGAATTTACATTGTGGGATTTTTCGAGGAACTTTCATCTACTACTCAGGACGAGAGAGATTGATTGATTGATCTTTATTTAGCTTTCTCAGCTATTTTAAATACAGTTTTAACAAACATTTGCTATAACATATGTTTTTAACATTCTTTTAAATGATT
>NW_018023484.1:10198-11977 GCF_002006095.1 Pseudomyrmex gracilis | reverse complement strand
TCATCGGTAACCGTGCCGGTACATATGGATTAAATCTCGGGCCGCTGGCGCGTGCTAGTAGGAGGCAGCCGGAAGAGAACTACTTCTCCTCACGGCGCACGATATGGTGCTCCGCACTGTACACGGCTGCTTGCCTGTGTGCGTATCCCCTCCACTTGCTGCAGCGTGCTGTAAGAGAGTCAAAACTGGGCACACTGCTGTAAGCGCGCGAAGCGCGGCGGGCAGTCTTACGCGCGTGAGACAGCCCGATGCATGCTTATTCGCGCGGATCTTTGTTAATTAAAATCTCAGTAACTATTGCGAATCTAGCAAAATGGTATAGGACTTTTCGACTCAGTTTTACTCCTTCTACCTGCCTACGAGAGATTGTACGGCCATTCTGGGACACCCTGTATATATACACATGTAACGAATTCTACTTGTAAAATTCTCACAAGTGAGTGTTTCTTGAATTGAAATTTAAATTTAAAAAAACACGCACAATTTCCGCACAAACATCCAGCGAATGGCTCGTAAGGCCTTATATATTGGTTCAACTTTCAACGAGTACCAAAAATTGTTTAAGAAAAACTTTTTTTTTTCATATTCATTATTAATAAAAAATTGTCTCTTATACACAAATATAAACTATGTAACTGCATTTATGATTATTATATAATATTTCAAACACTTATATTACATTCATAAACACATATTGATAAAAGTAAACACAACTCTCTATTTCTTAATTTTACCAATATGTGTTTACAAATGTAATATAAGTTTTTTATACTAATCATAAATGCAGTTACATAGTTTATATCTGTGCGTGCGAGACAATTGTTTTAAATGAAATTATGTGGCTAATAAAAACATGTAATTTAACAATGTGTTTATGAATGATGATAAATGTAACATTATAAGTTTTGAAGTTATTATATAATGTATAATCATAACACACACATGTATATATCAGTACGTCGTACATATTACAAAATGTGTGATATCTCAAAAAAACTTACCTTTTCAAAAAAAGGCAAAAAAAGCACCAAATACACGCGTAACACGTGTTGTATTTAAATTGATTTAAATTAAAAATTTTACTAAATTGTTTATCATTATTTATACAAAATAAGTTTATTTTAGTTTACTATATACTACAAAAAATTCTTACTATACAGGGTGCGGCATTTAAATTCAAACAACCAAATATTTTGAAACCAAAGTATTTTATAAAAAAATGTTTCAGACAAAGGTGTATGTACATATTCAAGGAAAACAAACGGTGATATTATTAATTTTGTTGTAGATGGCGTCACTTTCAAGATTTCATCATGGCGACTACTTTTTTAAATAAAAAGTGACTTTTTTTCTAAATAAAAGTTGTAGCTGACAATAAGACAAGTACAACGGTTTTTTGTTTTTTGATTTTAGATTATTTTTCACTGAATTACAGCGCCCCAATGTTTTTTCCCTAATTGTATAAAAACGCTCCCACTCTTACAGAATGCGTGACCCCAAGCCACATTTTATTTCAGTCTCTTTTTCTTTTTCTTTTTTTCTCTTCTTCTTTCTACCTCTCATTTTCCCTCTCCCTCTCCCTCTCCTCCTCTCCCATCTCTCTCTGCTGTATGTGTGTGTGTCACAACAGAGATAAGGACTCTACGGTTCGTCATTTCTTCGGTATTTGAACCGTGGAATTCTTATTTTTGCTGTGACACACACACATACAGCAACAGAGAGAGAGAGAGAAGGAGAGAGGGAGAAAGGGAGAGAGGGAAAAAGAGAGAGAGGGAGAGA
>NW_018023484.1:1802-10081 GCF_002006095.1 Pseudomyrmex gracilis | reverse complement strand
GGAGAGAGGGAGAGAGGGAGAGAGGGAGGGGGAGAGAAAGAGAGAGGGAGAGAGAGAGAGAGAGAGAGAGAGAGAGAGAAAGAAAGAGAGAGAGAGAGAGAGAAGCAGAGAAAAAGAAAGAAAGACTGAAGTAAAGTGCGGTTTGGGGTAACGCACTCTGTAAAAGTGGAAGCGTTTTTACTTAATTAATTAAAAAACATTAAAACGCTGTTACTCAGTGAAAATGATCCAAAAGTAAAAAACAAAAAACCGTTGCATTTGTCTTATTGTCAGCTACACCTTTTATTTTCAAAAAAATCACTTTCCATTTAAAAAAATGGCCGCCATGATAAAATCTCGAAAGTGGCGTCATCTACAACAAAATTGATAAATGTCATTATTTGTCCCTTTGAATCCATACAACTTTTGTCTAAAACATTTTTTCATAAAATACTTTGTTTTTAAAATTTTCGATTGTTTCAATTTAAATGCTCACTTTGTATACTACAAAAATTCTTTCTCTACAAGACTAGTTTTACAAAAGAAGTAATATCGAAAAGCAACTCCAAATAAACTTTTGTACGTTATTACATTATTGGAAAATTATATCCAAAGCATCCGATGATACATACGTGTTTTGGTTTCTATCATGAAAGAAAAGTGTTGGATAGCAAAAAAAGAATTTGCTTGGTCAACCACATTTGTTACAGCAACAAAACGATTTGTAATGATATGTATAGTGAAATTAACAAGTAGGCCCAGCAAATTATTATTTTCCGTGATTATTATCCGTGATTATTATAACAAAGACATTTACTAAAACATAGAGGTGTAATAAAAGAAAAAGTTTTTTAAAATAAAAAATATTTATAGCAAAACACCTTGACGTTATAAAAAAAATAATGTGAAGTTTTTGAAATATTTAACAGTTACAGAAAAAATTGAAATGATTTTTTTTATGATGAATCAAGACAAAACATTAAAAAAGCTGATAATTTATATGCTTTGTAGTATGCCAAAAGAAGATATCTATCATTTTGTACATTTTATCGTATAGTTGGACAATTTATACTGTAAATGTTTCGCTTAATATGTTTCTCTTAATATCTTGAAAATCAAAAGTCCTACAAAAAAATGTTTCAGACAAAAGTTGTGCGTTGTTTTCTGTAGATTAAGATTTCGAAATAAAAAGTGTGGATTTACGATATAAAAAACAAGTTGACCTTGAAAATGCCCACGCATTAAAAAACTAATACTGCCATTTGAATCCTCACTCAAAATACTGAAAGACGTGTGACGATTTTTTTTTAAATGAAGTGTCTACGAGAGTTGCTATGTCAATTTAAATGGAACACCCTGTAGATAGGATATACGACTCATACAAAAATGCTGAACTATAACACTTTCTTTCTTCTAATAGTAACTATCAGTATTTACTTGTTTAAAACACATTAACACTATGCATTATTTATTATTAATAATTGAGATGAATGTATTAATGTGCCTTCATACGCCCTGGCAAAAGTTAGTTAAAAGATACTTGTAGTAGTCCCTATACAAATAGAAGTAAGAACGGAAAAAAATGCATTCGACTGAACGAGAAAAGACGAAAAGGTATTGGTCCTGATTTTATGAAATGTAGAAGAAAATCAGTTAAATCATATAAAAAAGAGCTGAAACATCACATGAGGTTTAAGAAAATCTAAGAAAAGTACATGAATCCAAAGGTCCTATACTAGAGCCAGGGACTTATACCGATATGCAAAATACCGGTATTTTACCGATATTTTTGGGTAATACTATGAAAACCCTTATACAAACCGAAATGCAGAAATACCGGTATGACGTCATACCGATATACGATAATACCGGTATATTTACCCATATTTACCTATATTTACCGATAATTTTTCGATCACATTAAGCGATTGATATTATATTAAGAAACTAACAGAAGACGATTTTTACAATTTATATATAAATTTGTCCAATACGACGAAAAAATAAGCCGGAGAAAAGCAAATTTTGTACACGAGTATTTTCAGTATATGATTCATCGTGCAACAAATCATTGTTTAATTAATGATTGTAGACATAAAGTTACTGTAAGTAGTTTTAAATATATTTATATATACTAGACGGTGTCGATTATTTTTTAAATAAAATATATCTTTANGAAAATCATGCTACAAATCTATTGGCACATGTATCTTTGACTCATCCGCATGAATTTACATTAGTCATGCTACGTAATAAAAGAAAGCATGAAAAAATAGCTGCTTCAATTGGTTTATAAAAAAAAAGCGTCTATATTTTGTCGGTCTATAAGTCCAATAAGCGGTAGGAAGATTAATTATGCAACAAAAATTGCTTTAATTAACCTATCTTTATAATTTTTAAGAATACCATTAGTAGGAATACCAAAAGAATACCGGTATTTTATTACGGTTTTCGGTAATGTATCGGTTTCGGTACTATAACGGTAACGGTAACACTCAATTTCGGTACTATATCGGTTTTGGTATACAATCTCTAGTATAATACCGGTATTGAAATCATACCAGTAATAAGTCTCTGACTAGAGCTGCATTATACAAGCAATTGCACAGGATAAAGAAGGAAACACATCAAACAATAACGACAGTACATTAGCGTTTCAACATAAAGTCGAATAATTAGAAGAAGGAGAATGAAAATCCCGAATGAGCTACTGTCGGTAATGTTATTGAATTCGACACCGGCAGAATATGAAAATTTGTAATTGCGATAAAAACACGCAACGAACTTTATAACCTTAAGAACGTGAAAATAAAACTCATAGAAAAAGAAGTGAGAAGAGGAGAAAGCAACAATATAATATACAAAAATACAAATAATAACAACTTTAATAACCAAAAAGAAACTTAGCAAGACTCCAAAGAATAAAGAAAAGCAATTCAACGGAAATTGTATCTGCAAAAAAAATACGAACACCATACAAGAAAGATTGCCATTCTAAAAGTAATAATTCAGAACAAAAAACAAAATGATGCAATAATGGCTGTGGCGTTTAATAACTATTGCAGGAATTCAAATATCTGGTACTTATAATAGATAAGTCATAGATGACTATGCATATAAATAACAAAAAAGCAAATTCATGGACATAAATGATCAATAAGCTACGGTTTATACTGCTATTAAAAAAAGTGTAAATTCAATTTAAAAAAGGACAGATAGATGCAAATGTTTCAACTTCAAACAAAAAGTGTTAGAATGAAAAACGTCGTGTTGGTGCAAAAATTTAAGAATAATTTATTGTCGCAAATAACAAAAAACGGATACAAAGTGACTCTTTACAACGATGGTGCAAAATCAGACGTCAAGATGAAAGTGTCGCAATGACTACACGACAAGAGAATGGTTTATATATAGTGGAAAAAAGAGCAAGCTATGATGCGAGTACAAGACACTATTTTAATCAAGTGGCATCAAAGACTTGGATATTTAAACTGACATAATGATGTTTGTAAGCTAAAAAATAAACAAATGGTTACAAAGAAAATTAAATTAATTATCTGCCGGACTATAATCTTTGACAAATAAGATATGAGCGCATTTTATAGAGATCCGGACATGCGAATTTTTCATCGCTTCTTCCTGTTTAGTTATTTTTTATATCTTTCACAATATGTCCTCTTTTGAATTGTTAATTTATTTTTATTGTATTTCACTTTAATATTTGTGATTGATGATGGACTCAAGTATAAGCCAAACGTTTTGCTTTTGCGTTAACCGAGCGCCTTATAAAAACTTTTTATATTAAAAAACCCATTTTATGCTCGCTATTTGATCTTTCATTACTAACTATTGTTATAAACAAATAGTTGTTGGCATTAACAAAGACATCGAAAGTTCAAACCTAGTTTGTGAAGTTTGCATGAAAGAAAAATACATCAATTACCATATAAAAAATCCGCCCAGAGGGAAAAAGATATACTTGGATTAGCGCATCTGATTCGTTTTCGACATCTTTAGGAGGAGCAAAATACTTCGTGATCTTCATAGACGATAAAAGTTTCATTAAAATTAAAACCTTTAAAAAACATTGTCAGACCGTTATTAGATGCCTTAAAAGAATATAAAGCGAACGTTGAGAAATTAACAGATTAAAGACAAAAAATAAAGAAATTAAAAATAAATGCTGCAAAAGAATATCTTTCCCGAGAATTCGATGATTTTTTGAAGAAAGAGAGGATCTCAAGAAAATTAACTGTCAAATACACTCCGCAATAAAACGGAGTATTTAAAAGAGCCAATCGTACATTAGTCGAAATGGCTCGGTGTATGCTCACACAAGCTATGTATACTCACACAAGCTAATCTACTTCTCTCTTTGTGGGCTAAAACAATCATTGCAGCAGTATATATAGGATGAGTCTGATGAAATGGTCAGCATTCAAATACGTTGGAACAATGCTACGTTGGAATAAGATCATAGAAAACACAAATATCCAAGATTAAATAAAAGCTTTTCGATATGATATTCTGTGTTTTTATAATCCAATAAGTGTCAAGACTTTTGCAATGACCCAATAGACTAAACTGCGATGGTTTCGTTAATAATAACAATAAAATGCTGAAATCATAACACAACACAATACTAATATAACAAAGATATGTAACAAAGTAATTGCATGCAAATTATCCTTATTTTTTCTAACTTATGTGGCATAAAACCCAGCGAATCTAAATCTGGGAGTTCTAAATGGACAAGATAAACAACTTGAGAATCGTTACACCAAATATTATGATCTTAAAGGAGACTACCCGAGAAAAAATGGATTAAATCTAATTTAAATCTAACGAGATAAAAAAATAGAAAAATAAATCTAATTAGATCTAAATTAAATCTAAATAGATGTAAAGTAGATCTAAATAAATATAAAATAAATCTAAATAGATATAAGTAAATCTATGGAAATTTACACTTTTATTATTAGATCTACTCTTGATCTACTCAGATCTATTATATTAGATCACCTCAGATCTGTTCAGATCTGCTCAAATCCAAGTAAATCTGAGTAGTTTTAATATAGTAGATCTGAGTAGATCTAAAGTAGATTTAATAATATATAAAAGTGTAAATTTAATAGATCTACTTATATTTATTTAGATCTATTTTATATCTATTTCGATTTAATTTGGATCTAATTAGATCTATTTTTCCATTTTTTTTATCTCGTTAAATTTAAGCTAGATCTAATTCCTTTTTTTCCCGAGTATGTAGAAAAATAATAATTTGTTCCAAAAAAATGTTTATTTCATTATTTTTGCATGGACTTATCGAAACCTTTTTATATTTATCCATCAAAATAACAGTAGTTATTAGAGATGGGACTACACATCGTAGTTCTTCTTATTTATTTATAAATTAATAAATATAAAAGTGTAAATGTTACCAAACCAAAATATAAAGTGTTATCAAAAGCAGTAAAATTTTGATTGAATAAGAAATTACGCGTCATATTGAAATCTCATATAGATATTAATTATAAACTATACAATATTATATATATTAATTATAAAATATTATATAAAATATTATAAGTTTTATTTGATATAAAAATATTACTAATAGTTTAAATGTTACTAATAGTTTTTTAATTAAATGTTACTAACAGTTTTATAACTCAGATCTTAAATAATTTTTAATAATTAATAAAAAATCTTAGGCTTTAAATAATTTTTATACATTATATTCCTACGTACAAATTGTTTTAATATATCTAATAAAATATATATTTTAAAGAAATGTACATTTAATTTTGATTTTTTCTCTAAAGACATAACAGAGATTTACTTATTTTAAAACAGCTGTAACAATATAAAAAAGCGTTAAACTACTAACATAAGTTGCGTTAAATACTTCGCGTTAAATGAAACTGTGATGTATGAATACCCAAGGAAGTTTACCTTATCATGTGCTTGACGAGAGCGTGTAGGGCTTGCTGAAGATCCATGATGATGGTGATGGTGGTGATGGTGATGATGGTAGTGATGATGATGATGGAGATGTTCTTGCTGAGGGCGTCTCATCCCACTTTGTCTGCACCGCGACCTGCCGCCGCACTGACAAAAACAACGATTAAACTTGTAAAATTCTACAATATATGATGACATGCAAGAAGATATTCAAAAGTTAGCGTCACTATTTAAACTATATTTCACTATTTATAATGACTATTAATGACACTATTTATATTTATATAGACTATGTATGACATATATTTATATGACTTCACATTTATATAGACTACATACGGGGTCCTTAAAAAATATAGAAACGGTAAATAATTCGTCAGAGATGCAGTTTAAAAAAAATGTTAGAGAGAAAATCGTTGGGTTGTAAAAAACCTATCTGATAGTTAAGGCCCATTTGCAGCCAGACACGAAACTTGGCCCCTATGAAATTCAAGTAGATTTTTTAAAACGGCAATACCAGTGTTTTATAGTTGATATATCGTGTCTCTGACGAATTTTTCTTATCAAATATGTAGCTTCAGTTGAGTCAAGCTTCGTAGTCGAGCTTGGGCTCTACTAGATCTTCCAAATGCAGGAAATGTTCGAATAACTCGTGATGCGTTTTAGAAAAAAATTGTTACAGAGAAAGTTATTGGGTTTCAAAAAATCTATCTGATGCTTTGGCCCATTTGGGTCCAGGCACAAATTGATTTTACCAAAGATTGATAATTTTCTATAATTTTACGTTTAAAGGACTCCGCACTACTTTTACAACATGTAAACTTGAGTTTTGGTTAGATCAGCTGATTCTTTTATATGTTGTAGTTTATGACCTGTTAAATAAAACATATAAGACTTTGAGCAAAAAATGAACAGTTTTTGTGTTTGAATGGCCTAAAATCATCGACATCTTACTATAAAATACTCGATAACTTAGAAACAACTGACCCAAAGTGGATAAAGTTTTAACGGTTTTAAAGGTCTCAACAAGAGGCCATAAAAATACGTAATAAAAGATAAGGATCTCGCTTAAAACATTTCAGATGACCTTGTTCTGACCTCGACGATATCATTCAAGGTCAAATTGATGAAGCTAATGAATAGATCTTTTTAGATCTTAAAACTTTTATCTCAAACATTTTTCAATAAAATGTTTCCTTAGATATTTTGTTTAAAAAATCTAAGAAAACTTCTTTGGCATTCCGAAGTTTGAGTAAATTAAATAAATCTATAAAGGTTTGTAAGGATAGTATTGCTCAAGATCAGAATAAGGATGTGGTCAAATTAATTGTAACAAAAATGTAAAATTGTATCAAATTAATTGTAACGCTTCTTATGTTGGACAGACGAAGAGAAAGTTAAAAACGAGAATTAGCGAGCATAAAAACCAAATTAATAGAAATTCAAATGTTGTGTCTGTTGTCACTGAGCATCGTTTAGAGAATAATCATGATTTTAAGTGGAACGATGTGAATATATTAGACACTGAGAAATTTGTTTACAAGAGATGTATTTCGGAAATGCTCCATCAGGGCCGGACTAACCTAATGTCCTGGCCTAAGCAAATGTTGGTGGGGGCCTATGTAAGGACATGATATTTTGAAAATTGTTTAGTAAAAAAAAAAAAACTAATTGATATAAAAAATAATTATATATTCTAAATAGGATAATTATAAAAGACGTGTATCTAATTTTTGTTTGAATTTATTTTCAGAAGAGTTAAACAATTTTAATCAATATATATACCATGTGCTCTATATATATACAATAAATATAGTATATACTAACTANTGTGTAAACTTACATACACACTTTGGCAACATTTTTGGTTTGATTCATTGAATTGTTTCTATAATACGATATGACTATACTAATACCTTACGTGATTTTTTCTCAGCGAAATCGTCTATAATATCAGAATAAGAGATATTTCTTAATAGATCGCTTTCAGTACCCATAATAGTAAAATTATTGAGTCATCCTGCAGAATCTGCAGGATGTTTTTCCAAATACTTGCGTCCTATTGAAAATATATCTAGTTCTAATGACCACTAATTGCATTAGTGAACGATCTTTTTCAAAACTAAAACTTATAAAAAGTCGATTAAGGTCATCAATGAAGCAAGATCGTAAGGTATTAGTATAGTCATATTGTATTATAGAAACAATTCAATGAATCAAACCAAAAATGTTGCCAAAGTGTGTATGTAAGTTTACACAGTAGTTAGTATATACTATATTTATTGTATATGTATAGAGCACATGGTATATGTATTGATTAAAATTGTTTAACTCTT
>NW_018023484.1:0-1712 GCF_002006095.1 Pseudomyrmex gracilis | reverse complement strand
TTTTTTTTTTTTTTTTAAGTTTTCTTTTGTTGGTGAGGTCCTTTCTTGTTGGTGGGGGCCCATAGGCAGTGCCTAGTTTGCCTATGCGTTAGTCCGGCACTGTGCTCCATATTCAGTTACAAGATAATCCGATTAATGTATAGTCAGATACAGATAAGCTTAAACCTTATTTCTCTTTTCTCGATCTGTTCAAATCTAAAAGTTAGTCCGTTACTTTGAATATATTTTCAAGTAAATATTTGTCTTGTGTATGTTATTGACATAAATATGTTTAGAGGAGAATGTTGAGAGGGAGGAACTTTTATATATATTCGTACCATGTAAGGACTATACGCTAGTAAACAGAATCTCGTAATTATTATATCTTCTTACATAAAATATATTGTTCCAACTTTGTTACCGATGCTGTTCTGCTCGTGTGTTCTCCAATTAAACTAAGTTCTTTTTATAAAAATATTTTTTTATATTGTTAGAACACATTTATCTATTTAAGTATGATTTGTGCTTATCCCGATTAATTTTATTGTTAGATTATATTTATATACACTGAAGAAGGTTCAAACCTAGACCCGAAACGTCTGTTTATTATTTAATAAAGACTACACAGGCACACAAAAGAAACGTTCTGGCCCACAGACCAGACCACTCATTCTATATATATTATGAGATGCTGAATCCATTTCCGTAGTTAGTTTACCCCTACCACGTCAGGATTTTTGGCAAAACTCAAAAAATACCCGAAAAATCATTAAATTTGCATCTTTTTGCGGCACAAAACCAGTATCAAATGAATTCGTACTTTTAATTCTAATTTTATATATTTTTTGGATCACCAAATCCATTTTTGGAGTCAGTTTACCCCCACCACGTCAGAGTTTTTAAAAAAATGCGTGATATTTTATTTTTTTCTATGATAGCTTGCTTTCAGAAGATCTGTGTAGTGGATTTCGTTTACGTTTACTTCCTCTATTTTTACAATCTCCTTTCAGCGTCCAACAGTAGTTTGCTATCATATTGACATCCCACCCAATGTTGCAAACTCTAGCCGGCTGCAATACGAGCAACAGAAGTGGTAGGGGCCGCGCACACAAGCGCAGCAGCGTCTGTGTGCGTGACGTCACACTCGGCCGCTCGGCTCGTGGAAAAGTGCAGACGTATTGTACTATGTTCCGTCTCCTTTCCACCAAATTAGCTCTGAGGCGAACTGGCGAGGCACGTTCGCGCTTGTTGCGTATCAAGAGGCACGGTAGTGCCTCGCGCCAAGTTCACGCGCAACGAAGTTGCGCTCTACTGCGCGAGCACACTGCCTATTATACGCGAAACTGATTGCATGTTAGTGGTGGGAAGATTTTCTCAGAGCAATATTTAAGTAAAGACTGAACCGATCAATTTCGTTTTGGTCTTAATCGATTCAGAATAAAACATTTAAAAAAAAAGTATTCTTACGTTTTTGGTTTTTTCTGATTTTCAGAGATATGCGACAATAAAGTTTTTGAAGTGAAAAATTCACGTTTTTCATCGTCATGTGGTCTAGAAATGTGCATCTTCTTAGTTTTCCAGCAGATGGCGATATAAGAGCGTTAGAAGCGCACTAGTACAGGCTACCGAATTCGCTGTGAGTGAACAAGCGCGCGAAAAAGCGAGTGAGTGAAAGAAAAGAAAGAGAGAGAAGAGAGAGAGTGAGAGAGTGAGAGAGAGAGAGAGAGAGAGAG
>NW_018023483.1:14925-16781 GCF_002006095.1 Pseudomyrmex gracilis | reverse complement strand
CGAGGCGCAGGGCGGATACATTGAGTAAAATGTCTCAGAAAAGATCCCTTAACCCAGCTATAAAGCAGTCTATTTATGTTTTTTCATATTTTTTGTAATAAACAACTTTTTCGAGAAAAAAATTTTTGTCCGGATTTAAGTGGCGGACCCTGTATGTATATAAGTTAATTAGGTACGATAAAGTAGAATAAAAAGATAACTCGATTGAGATTGTCATGCAGTAATATATGTAATATATTCTTAACAAAGGAATCATTTACATAATAAGTACAGCAAGTGTTAATAATTCGAGTGCGATTACGATATTAATCTAATTAACAGTTAACTTAATAAGCTTTTAACAACAGTTAAATGTACGTATATATATTTATGTTACAATAGTTACTGAATATTCGAGTGCGAGTAAGATAAATACATAAATTACTCGAATATGGAATATAAAACGAGTTAATTAATATGATATTGAATATTGTAGAATTAGCAATAAAAGATATAAAATAACTTACAATAAAATTTCTTCTAGACTTTAGTGCAGTATGAATCGCTGTGGATTAGATAGACCTGCTCGTCGGGATGGAACTTGGAAGTAGACACATTGTATGTCGGGATGTAGAAAGAATCGACCACTTGGTCGGAGTTAGGAAGAATTCGACTGACTGCTTCGAGGTCCGGGAGAGAACTAACGCTCGGCTTGGCTCGGAGTGAGGAAGGCGGGCCAGCTCGCTAAGAGTGGCAGTGAAGGGGAGCGGCCGGCGCAGCGGGAAGGGCGCTTAGGCACAGTTTGGGGCTTAAGCCGTGTTTATGCGAGTACGGCCATAGGGATCTAGGGGAAAGTTGTCCCGAAAGATAGATTCTTATTGGTAGGAGCGGATCCAATGGAAATCTTAACGTTAGTATGCCTCTTTAGGCGCGCACGACGATTTCTGACGGTCTTATATGCTATATTATACGAATACTTATAATATATGTGTATATGTATATACGGATATATTTGTGTGAGTAACGCTACGTTAATTTAAAGACGCATCGTAGACTCTGACTGTGCGTAACGAATATGGTACATTAGAATATTGGGTCACGTGTAATGGACATGGAGTGTTAGGTCACGTGTAACGGAGATGGGATATTAGGTCATGGGTAATAAACATGGAGTGTTAGAGGAACGGGAGGGAAAAATATAAGTCGGAAATGTGCGCGGATGTAACGATATCATGATCCAAAACCGTGCTGCTTCGCTCTTTGACTGGTAAAGACACAAGCATCTTGGTACCCATGGTAGTTACCCGCGCTCGTGCCAAAGTTAAGTCGGCAAGTTCGGGAAATTTTCCCGCTTCTTGTAGTTGTCGAGAACCGTCGTCAAACGGTGTCCCTTGTTGAGTGATGAAGATACACAAATTATCTTTTCTCATGGCAAGATTGTCTCTGGTTTTAACGTCGGTAGGTTCTTCTCGTTTTTCTGATTCGTCCACGTGATAAGGTACTGTTGCTGGGTCAAACATCTGTTCCTCTGTATCGTCATCTTCTTCTTCCGTGCTGTTGATGTCTTCTTCTAATTCAGATAATTCTTGCGACTCAGTTTCTGGAAACAACGGTGAACCATGCGTTTTACTGACTTCAAACTTTTCCGGAGTTTTATGTTGAAGTGGTGGCAGTTGTTGATCGCTCGGGCGTGTTCCGTTTGACCACAGTACGATTCGACACCGATCGATTTGACATAGATTTATTTGACACCAAATTATTTGACACCGTACGATTCGACACCTGATTATTCGACACCGTACGATTCGACACGAAATTATTCGACACCGTACGATTCGACACGAAATTATTCGACACCGTACGATTCGACACAGAAC
>NW_018023483.1:0-9614 GCF_002006095.1 Pseudomyrmex gracilis | reverse complement strand
ACACTTGTTAAGATAACAATTTTTCTTGTGTCACAGGTTTGTACACTAAACGTAATTTACAACCGAGTTTACAGTGTCGCAATCTGCGTTGCCTTTTATGAACACCCGTACTCGACTGCTGAGCAAGATACGTGTTCGTAGCGTCTTACTTCTTGAGACGCTCGTATCAGACTTTTTGAGCAAGATACGTAACTACGACGTCGCACTGGTTCGGACGCCCGTATCCAATTTTTGAGCAAGAAGCGTGATTATAGCGTCTTACTTCTTGAGACGCTCGATTCCTACTAACTGAGCATGATACGTGATCATGGCGTCTTACTTCTTTAGGCGCCCGGATCATACTTTTGAGCAAGGTACGTGGATACCGCGTCTTACTTCTTGAGATGCGCGTACCAGACTCCCGTGAGGAGCGCGCGGCTTCAGCAAGAAACCTCGCCTTCCCCACTCCTTGGTGCTTGCGCATGCGCAACCCGCTTTAAGAACAAAACTATCAAATTATTGATGAAACTTTACTGACTTATTCTTTGACCCAAAACATGTCTACAGACAAAGTTTTATCCATAATTGACAAATTTTCACGAAGTTANTACAAATTTGAAAATTTCAATTATTGAAATTTCCCATCAGTCAAGTCTCATCAATACTCGAGAAATTCATTCCCAAAGTTTTGCCAATAATTCACAACTCCTTCCTTTCTTTCAGATTGAGTCACTGATGGATAAAGGTCCCAACCAGGTAGGTACCAAAACTTACTAACGCATCAATTATTGAAAATACTCAGTGTGGAGCCTTCTTCATCAAAGCTTTATCCATCCTCGAAATATCACTCATAATTCTAATCTCGTTTTTGTTTTACAGGTGCTGTCAGTCTCTGAGAGCCTGCCAGACTTAAAACAAGCACGAAGCGTTAATTATTTGTTAAACTTGCAGTATCGTCTCTACAAAAGATGCTTTTTACGCACGCCAAGTATTAACAATAATTCATCTTTTTGTGAGTGTTAGGCTTTACGACCACTTTCCGGGTTAGGACCCGAAAACCTTGAATTATTGATGAAACTCGCTCTAACGTCTAATCTAAAAAAGAATAGTACGTACACGCAGTTTCAGCAATAATTTAACTCTTAGTGAGAGTTAGGCTCGACGATGACTTTCAGGGTTAGGACCCTAACTTTCAATTATTGACGAAACTTGCCCCAGCGCCTAATCTAAAGAAGAGTAGCACGCATACATAGTTTTGCCAATAATTACCAAAGAATAACAATAAGTTAGTTTCCAAAACTACTTATTGCTGAAACTCACCTAAACGTTTAACTTAAAGAAGAAAAACACGCACGCAAAGTTTCCGCAATAATTAACGAAGAATAACAAAGTTAACTCACAATACTAATTATTGCTGAAACTCATCTAAACGTTTAATCTAAAGAAGAAAAACACGCACCCAGAATTTCCGCAATAATTAACAAAGAATAACAAAGTTAACTCACAAAACTAATTATTGCTGAAACTCATCTAAACGTTTAACCTAAAGAAGAAAAACACGCACGCAGAGTTTCCGCAATAATTACCGAAGAATAACGAAGTTAATTCATAAAACTAATTATTGCTGAAACTCGTCTAAACGTTTAATCTAAAGAAGAAAAACACGCACGCAAAGTTTCGGCAATAATTAACGAAGAATAACGAAGTTAATTCATAAAACTAATTATTGCTGAAACTCGTCCAAACGTTTAATCTAAAGAAAAAAAACACGCACGCAAAGTTTCCGCAATAATTAACGTTCCAAACTCAGATGTTACACATGGACGCATCGCAAAGAAGTACAACACACCGAGGTAAGTACAATAACTTGCTGGACTATGTGAAACATTCCACCCAACTACCTTTCACACAAACACCAACGATCCAACGAAGCTTACTCACAAAGTCGTAACGATAACTACACACTGCTCCGCAAGTAAATGTTTTTAACAAGTGTCAGTTTGGCGAGTAGACCCCCTCTACTTGGGTCCCTCTAAAGGAAAACAAACAAAAAACGCTTTGACTACACTTTGGGCATTACGCACCCCGGATCTGTATCCTTAACCAAACTTAAACATATAAAATACAGTCCGCTCAAAAATAAAAACAAAACAAAAACAAAACCATCCATTGATTCACCACCACAAACACTTTACATCTCTTTTAACGTCCCACTTCGTCGTTTGAGCCGGTATTCCTACTTTATGTCCTCTCGCTGGCCTCCAGACTCTCTTCACGACGGGCGGATGCGACCTCCGAAACCGTCGGTTGCAAGGTTAGGTTTTTTTTCGGGGCGGGGGTGCAAGGGGAGGGACGGAGACCCTCCTTTGCCAACATGTGTACTATAATATGTGATGCAAATAAATATTTTTCTGAAATGTACATGATATCGGAAAATGTACTGTGTCGAATCATACGGTGTCGAATAATTTGGTGTCGAATCGTACGGTGTTGAATAATTTGGTGTCGAATCGTACGGTGTCGAATACTTTCGTGTATATTCGCGGTCAGGTAAATGATTGAACCATTTAACGGAGGTTGTCGTACTCGAATAACATTTATTTTAATCCAAGGTGATTACAGGAGGGGCTGGTAATATCTTACATATAAGTTTTTCTTGGTATACGCGATATCGCGGGTCGGTCTCTGGCAATGTCACTGTGTAATACCAGTGAGTGGTATTCACGGGGATTAACCTTTCCCACTTTCTGATTTTGAGATTTAGATCTACTCTTCCGTTATTAATTATCACGGGGTATCCGACGTCAGCACTCGGCGGCTGGTGCAACGTGCTTTCCACCCACTCGATCACTCGACGCCACCGTTGTATCTGCCAGCCCGCGCGGTTACCGCGTTTGTTCTTCGGCATCTACGGTTTAACACTAATTTAGGAACGCGCTCGTCGCGGTTATTACTAAGCACTCACTTTATTATTATTCCTGGAATAAAATGATTAATATCGTACGTTGAGTGATTGCGCCGTTCGGGCGCGTTCTTGCTCTTGGTAGACAAGAACTAGACGCGGGCCCTTCCAATATGGCGGAACCCACGCTTAGACAAAGACAGAGAGAGAGACGCGGCGTCTTTCAATATGGCGGAACCCACGCTTTGACCGCGTGGTGACGCCGTGAGAATTGGTAGCTGGAAGGATCCTCAAGATTCGCCGTTCGGGCGCTTCTTTCGGCACAGGTTACGAGATGCGCTGTTCAACGAGCGCGTCTACGCAAGGAATTAGGAGTATAAACTTTTGCACAACACACAAATGACTCAGTAATCAATATCTCAGTTGAGTATAATAATGAGTATATGTTCTGAATTTTATATGATACAACCAATGCTTTTGATTCTACTCAAGTGCGAACAATAAACTGAATACTTGAGTTTAGTACAGCATGCGAACGTTAAAATTTATCCTTAGTTATTACTCGAATTTAATAAAGAATAAATGAGAATAAAGGTAATATTAGTAGCGACTTACATTTACTTGTAGTTTACTCTTAACACTGGATTTCTTAAGATGTAGAGAAAAGGACCCGTGAATGCGGGATGGACTCGACGGCTTCGGTCGAGATGCGAGACTTGAGAGAGAATTGGAAGTTGACTGTTCTGGATCACGGCTTGGACTACTCTGGACTGGACTCGGCTCCGGAATGAGAGAGAAGGGCCAGCTCGCTAGGAGAGGCAGTGGAAGGGGCTGTTTGCCCGAGAGTGGGATCCGAAGGCGGAGTCGTCCGGGTAGGGATGAGGCTTATGCGTGGTTTGAAGGTTAAACCGCGTTCATGCGTGTGCGGCAGAATGGATCTAAGGGAAAGTAGTCCGGAAGGATCGTTGTGATTGGTTGACTTGGATCTAACGGAATTACGTAAGTGTATGACTTGCTAACCTTAATCTATACTATATTACGCACGTACGACGTGCCGCAACGTATAAGATGTGGAATATATATATGTATGCACATGCAGTAACCTACGAAAAATTATAAGTCGAAAATGTGGCGCGGACGTAACAACGCCGATTTTGACGGAGACGTGTACACGTGCATGATTGTACGCGGAATCAATTCGTGGCTCATATTGCAAGCGTGCATGTTTTGAACGTTTCTGTTCGGCGATTAGGTGCACTCCACGTGCTCCCAATCAATGACTTATTACTTATTCTGGCGCCTAATGTGCGACACGTCGTTGCAGCGCGTTTGTTGTTTGTCGAACAGCGCAGCGGTACGTTTGGAACAACGGAGCGTAGAGTGGACAAATTCCATTGCGGTAAAAATATTGATTTTTAGTGAATTCAATTATAACCGATCCATGGAAGCTCTGTGTCGCGCGATACGCACATTCAATCCTTACATGCAAGTTTACAAGCGCGCGTCAATACGTCGCTACGCTATTTGCGTCAAAACTCAAACGCGGAATGAACGTAGACGCCTGAAGTGACGAATCCATTTAAACTTGCGCGCAACTAAAAGATATAATATGCATAGCAGCAACTACGGACTAAGTAAAAGATACGGCAATTGCGCGGTGCTTAACAGCAATTTGTACAATCAGTTTTACGACATCATGTATAGTGCGCGTTTAATCAGACGGTCGTCCAAAGAGAGAAAGCGTAGCGATCCTAACGTTTACACTGTTGGAATGTTTTGTTCACCGGTAGTATCCGAACATACAAGTACCGTCCGCAAGAGAATGCGACGCCGTACACTCGAATCACGCTCGCATTGATCAAGCAAATCCTCTGGAATACGTAAGAGCGCGAGTAAATGGAGCTTACGCTAGTGTCAATTCCGCTATAGCAAACATGATTTAACGTTTGCAAAATGTCTCTAAACAAAACAATGATGCATTGACGGCACCAAGAAAAATATATTAGATGTAACGCAGTGTTGATTTATTGTACCTTTTTTGCATTTGCCAGCAAGAAAACAACGGTTACGATTTGCAAATTTTAATATGGTGTTTTTATTACATATCTTAGTTTTTCTTATTTGTCGTTGTTCTCGTTCTTCTCAACGATGCTTTGCATCTTCTTTATTCTGCGCGTCTTCTACATAATCTTGGCGAAAGTTTTTGTGCTTTTTTCACTCTCAAAGTCTTTCCAAGTCTTTAGCTCAACACGCGACTCTCGATGTCGCCGCTGTTTCTCAACGCGTTGTTTTCGCGCTCAAATATACACCTGGCCAAAGCGACGTTGTTGGGATTGTTTTCCAGTTGCAAGTTTAGCAATTCGAACTTGGCGTAAACGATTCAGACCTTGATGTGCAACGTGCGTTCAATTAGACGCTCGAACAGCTGACGAGCGTTTTTGTCGTGCCCTGAGCGGTTTCAAGGTCAATGTACGATCTTCGCAGCAGTTTCGGCATGTTCAATTGCGGTCGCGCGACGGCGAATTCGTAGATCGCGCGGGCGCAATCGATCTCATTCAAATGCGTTTCTACCTCGGCAAATCGCATCACCGTGGCGCAATTCTCCGGACCGAACTCGAGGAACTTCAAATACAACTTGCGACATCAATCGAAACTCAACAAGCTTCGTTTTCAGATCAATGTAACTTTGATAGAGCTTGTCCGTCGGACAGATGCCCAGTGCCAGATACAACGTTTTTTTGTTTTTGCGACGTTCTTGTATCGGATCACGACAACGTACGCGTAATACAGCCAGATCTTAGAGAAAGTAAAACGTTTGTGAGGTATGAGTTCCAGACACACTTTGTACACCTTTCGGAAATGTTCGATGTCTTTCGTTTCTAGTTTCTCAAAGATGGCATACTTGATTTAAAGGTAGATGTACCTATGCCAGCATTGGTTTTTCTTGGTTGACGAAACTGTAGCGATCGGTTGTTCGTACGTCTTGTGAATCACATTGGGTTTACTTACAAGATAATAAAAACACGTGTTGTAGGTAGACGGATTCTCCTTCACTTTCTGCTCGTACTGATGCTTCTTCTTGCAGATGACATCCTCGATTCTCAAGCAATTGCCTTGGCAACAACCGGAAACAACTTCTTGTCCAAACCCTCGTCTTCGTAAAAAGTTCACCGCTTGTTCCTAAACGTCGCGCGCGCCTCTGATAAATTCGTAAAGCTTTTCCGTACTTTCTTGAATGCTTTATCGGGAAGTACCATAATAAAGCGCTCGTAAATTTTTCGGGCGCGATCAATCTCTTTGTCGCAGCATAACCTTTATATTCGTCTGCCAGGCAGACCGGTACGTCCGGTTCTCATTTCATTTATTGCTTGATCAATTGACGCGCACAGGCAATGTTCTTCAGAGATTCTTACATGTACGTATATTTGTACCATAATTGAGTTGCTCGTGGCAGCAACGTAATCGCACGATCTCACAGATTCCTGGCGTAATTGACCTGACTGTTGTGCATCTCTATCTTTATGTATTTGAGACACACAAAGATATATTCCGATAATCTACCGCCAGCGCTAGCTCGTAAATAGATTTGGCCTGTTGAATCTGCTTCTGACTTTTTTCTTATTGTGCGTAATGTATCCAGTTAGAAATAATCATACGATTATTGCGTATGACGTCTTTGAACGTTTTGCAAGTTTAATGTTGATAAGTAGCAAGTTTGTGAAGGTCCAAGATTTTCTGCTTTGAAGATAAAAACAGACAAGTCACATTGTTTTGCTTCACGAAGCAGCTGCACGGCGGTGATCTTTATTACCACCAGCGCCTAGTTTTTCATTTTTGCCACTTTGAGAGTCTCCATTGCTTGCCAGGTTATAAATTTGCTTAAAAAAGATAATCATAAATAGAAAGGCGTGATTCCACGTTTTAAAAATAAAGATAATATGAATATTGAATGTTTCAAATTTAAAATTACTGGCTTGATATTTATGGCAAACACTATAATTAAAAATGCTAGAACTTGTATTACAAAATAAGTAAAAGTAATTTTTTTTTCTTAAATTATTATGAGTATGTAATTGATGAATATGAAAGTATTAAATTCTATGATAAATCAAATTTGGAGTATGCTGGATAATATTCTTGTTAATAAGGATGTAAAAATTAAACAAAATTACAACAAAGTTAAAAATAATAATAAAAACGCAGCTNGTAATATCTAAATAAATATGTCACAATATTAAAATCAATATAAAACAGGCCAAATTCACGAGCAAAACTAAAGATATTCTTTATTAATAATAAATTATCAAAAATTCTCTTCCATAAAATTCACAATAAAATTCACAATAAACGTTTCAACTCTACTTGAGTCTTTTTCAGTTTTAAAATTCGATCTTACATGTTAATAATTGAAGGCGCAGTTATTGTACATAACATCACTTGTAGCACGTTCTCAATGATGACATATTTCACGTGTAACGCCGAAACTGTAAATAATTTCGAAAATGTAATCACTTATAATACTTTATAACACGCACAACAGAGGCAAAACATACTTACAAATCGAAGTCACAAATCAAACGCTAGAAACACGAAAAGACAGCCGAATATATATACAAACATCTATTGCCCCACTACAGTTAAAGTCAAAGAACAAGAAAATAAATACGTTAAGAATAAAATTGGAATGCCATTAAGTTGTCTAGTAAATTAAAATAGGNTTTGTCAAGTAAATCAGTGTCAGTGATTAAGTTAAGGCCATGTGATTGTTTCTTTATGTGTATTGTTTCAGAAATCAACCTTTTGTAAAATTTAGTCTCGTAAGCTAAAATTTTTTTTTATATTGTCCCAGTCAAAAGAATGATTAAATTCAATGCAATGCTTGGAGATGACAGAAAGCTGTGAAGTAACTTTTTTAAAATTGTTAATATGTTCCTTCATTCTTTAATTTTAAGCTGTCTCTTAGTCTGTCCCACGTAAAATACACAACAGTTTTTACAATTTATTCTATAAATAACATTTGTATTAAATTCATACGGCGTCCTATCCTTATGTGCTTTAATTATTTTAAAGAAACTTTTTCGGCTCTGTAGTTTCTAAACTAATAAATATATATTCGGTCATTGGAGCCATTCGCTAGGTGTTGTGCGGAAATTATACGTGTATATATGTCCATATATACGTGTTCACATGTAAATTTTTACACGTAAAATTCGAATTAAATTAACAATTCTAAAATTNATATTGGATGCTATACTTGCATCTCTTATATGAGAAATCCCAAATACCCCCCTAATTGAAATTAAATTTATATTGCGAAAAAAATCACTAGTGATTGAGACAGAAACTGTCTTTCCTTTTTCAGAAACAGGATTGTCAAGATAAATTTTATCAATCTTATGTGGGTTCGAGTGATCCATCAAACAATGATATTTAATAGATGCAATTCTATCAAAAGCTATCGTGTTAGCAGCTTTTTTAAGCCACAAAATTTTCTTCTGTTTTTTTATAAATAAATTTTGACGATATTTGTTAAATGATATCAAATGGTGATCCAAAAACCGAGAAAATATATAAAGTGAAAGTGAATTTTTTAATAAAGAATTTAGTATNAAGATTCTACGGTTAAAAAAATAAACAGATCTGTGTAAATCAAATATTTCAATGTTTAATAATCTTATTCTTAAGTTAGTCAGCAAATTGTTAAGTTTTTGAACAGCAACGTAATGTGAGACATTGATATTATGTTTGTTTACAAAATCGAGATGTTTCGGAACCAAATCAGAACGTCTGCATTCTGCTAAGAATGATACATGTGACAATAACCTAATAACTTTATAATTAAGATCTAACCATTCTTTAATAGATCTTGTGATTGAATCTCCAAATAATGATCGTAATGTATTGAGATTCCATTTAAAGAAAAAACGATGTCTACGCATTTTTCGGNCAGCGTAACATAAACAAAATTACAACAAAGTTAAAAATAATAATAAAAACGCAGCTCGTAATATCTAAATAAATATGTCACAATATTAAAATCAATATAAAACAGGCCAAATTTACGAGCAAAACTAAAGATATTCTTTATTAATAATAAATTATCAAAAATTCTCTTCCATATTAATTTTATTGTATCCTCTACTTTTTTCACTTTTGATAATGTCATTTACAAACAAACTTTTGGTCTTCCTATGGGGTCACCTTTATCCCCGTTATTAGCAGATATTGTTATGCAAGACCTTGAAAATAAAGCATTATACAAATTCAAAGGATTTATTCCTGTATATTATCGATATGTAGATGATATTTTTTTTAAGCAGCTCCATCACATATAGTTGATTCTATTGTTTCTACATTTAATGCATTTCACGATAAACTAAAATTTACTGTGGAACTGGAGAATGACCGTTGCATCAATTTTTTGGATCTGTCCGTTAATGTTATTGATGGGGAATTAAAAATGGATTGGTTTCATAAAGACACCTTTTCAGGTAGATTTCTTTCATTTTATTCTCATCATCCAGTTTGCCATAAAAATGGTTCCATCTTTAGCTTAATTGACCGGGCAATTCTATTGTCACATCCAGATTTCCACCATAAGAATATTGTTTTTGTTATTATGTCACATCCGTGGACTTAGATGTTTAAGTACTTATTGTATCGAGTTTTCTTTTCTTTTTCTTTTTCAGTTTTACTTTGTTACAGTAGTCGGTAAGTTACCAGCCTTGAACAT
>NW_018023482.1:2013-11889 GCF_002006095.1 Pseudomyrmex gracilis | reverse complement strand
ATTGTGCTCAGGCCCTAACTCGATCTGTCATATGCAATTACAACCTCACCACAATGACATTTAGTACATACTGTCATATGCAATCACAACCTCACCGCAATGACAGTTAGTAGTACATACAACGTGAACAAAGCGCACCTTCGAAACAACCAATCAGCATCGCGGAAAAGAGACAACAATTAAGATCGAGAGAATCGATTCTGATTGTTTGCACACGCTTTTTCAGATAGGACATGTAGCTCTGAGTGAATGTAGCGATAATTTGTCTTTAGATTCTGATAAACTATTATCAAAAATAAAAACAAAGGAAACTAGAAAAAAAAGAAAAAAAAATTGTATAGTGTATGCACTAAACGTTATAAAAAGAGTAAGCAAATATGGTTTCAGTGTAAACTTTATTCTGATTGGACATATAGAAAATGTGGGATAAAAAAGGTGCTAAATTATTTTTGTCAAAATTGCTTCTAAAGATATCTAAAAAATTAAGTTTTTTTCTCAATTGTAATTTTAAAAGTTGTTTTGAAAGTTTGATTAATAAAGTAAAAGTTACTTAAATTTAAGTAAAAAATATAACTTTACATTGATGGTTTTGTTAATTTTGAAGAGATTATTATGAAACTAGTTTTAGCATTTTGTTTAACAATTGTTTGGTAACAATTATTTTACTGTTTTGGTAACAATTGTGTTAATGTCTATTAATAGTTTGTTTAGTATTTTGTTTGTAAACAGTTAAAGATTCTTATTATAAGGAGTCGGCTCTTTCATAACATTCGATGGCTCTTTCAATACCATTATGTTATGAAAGAGCCGAATTTTACTTTTTTTTTAAGTGTGAACATATGTTTATTAAGCTTAGAAAATATGTTTATTAAATTAGATTTTGTCTTTTTTTTTATTACATAACACAAAGGAATAAGTAAACTACAAATTAATAAAACAATAAGCGTTGTGTTTGCTTTTTAAATAGTTTTTTAACTCCATACTAACACTGGCTCTTTCATGCCACTCTTCCTCTACTTTAATAAAGTAATACTAGTAGTATGTGGGAACTTATGGCGCGTCACAACAAACCCCTTTTATTTGTCCCCTTTACCACTACTGTCGCCAGTTCTCCACCACTTCGGTTTCCCCTTTCCGTCAGGGGATTCTCCTACTTTTTTTGTCTGGAAGTTACGCCCCGGTGGAGGGGTTAGATAGTTGACATGATTTATGACCTTATTTTTTATAAATTTTTTAATAAATTGTTTATAAATAAGTGGTTGCAAATAGAGTATAAATATATGGTGGTAAATAATATGGGTGTAAGAATGGGGAAAAGGAAAGTGCGAGTGTAATATTTTATTAAAAATTATTTTAATTTCCGTCTCTCATGTCAATACGTTTGTTGACGTATATTTAGTCAAATGTCTTTTCATATGTAATTGCGAGTCAAATGTCTTTTCATATTTAATTGCGTTTTTTTCTTTTTGTTTGTATATCTTTTCTAAAGATGATCCCACCCAGGGATCAAAACGTAAAACGTCTTTAAATAAAAATAATTTACATAACTTCACATCCCGTCAACTGTGTTTAGGCTCACATTGGCCAATTTACTTCCTTAAGTTTTTTACAAAATTAGAGCTTTACTTGATTTACACTATTGTTAAGAAATCATTCCATAATCGCAAGAAACTTTTCATCTCTCACATGACAAGAGTCATATATCTATTTCCCCTATTCAAATAAGGGCCCCGCAAAGAAGTCAACCCTTGTCAAAGATATACAAACCTTATTTTTATTTCATTCGGACCCACCGACTATCTCGGCCTGAGCCATAGACGCTTGCTAGTAGGGGTTTGTTTTGACGCGCCATAACGCACCAGGCGCTCATTGGCCCCTTCCTAACATTAGCTCCAGCTATCCCTGAACCTCGCTCATTGGAAGCCATATCGTACTACGCGCTCATTGCTCCTTCTCGGAGCCCGACGACATCCCCCGCACTTACAGCTACTCCCTCGCTTTCTACCCATGCTCAGCTTCAGCCCTTATACACGTTCTAACGCTCGAAGCAATAACATCGGACCAGCACTTATGCTTTAATCTAGATTTCTTTTTAATAAAATATTACACCTGCACTTTCTTTTTCCCCATTCTTACACTCATATTATTTACCACCATATATTTATTTTCTATTTGCAACCACTTATTTATAAACAATTTATTAAAAAATTTATAAAAAAAAGGTCATAAATCGTGTTAACTATCTAACCCTTCCACCGGGGCGTAACTTCCAGACAAAAAAAGTAGGAGAATTTCTTGACGGAAAGGGGAAACCGAAGTGATGGGGAACTAGCGCCAGTAGTGGTGAGGGGGACAAGTGGAAGGAGTTTGTTGTGACGCGTCATAAGTTTCCACATACTACTAATACGTTTTCTAGAACTATTCTATAACCATAAAATTAAAATAAAACTTTTATTCAGTATGGCATATAAAAAGTACTTACTCACGTGCTGTGCACATTTCTGCAATTTCGTCAGATGCGTCTACGCAGTGCCGAATACCATCGCATACTTTAGATTTTGGTAAGCATTGTTTTCTGGTTTTACATCCAAATTCATTTTCACTGCAAAAACCAATAACTCATCTTTGAAAAAGTTACAGTTTATGAAATTATAAAATAAACTAATATTCTTGAATGCTATTAACCGGCATTTATATTCTGAACACTTTTCACCCTTGCAATTAACAGTTGCGCATATGTTTAAATCTTCATCAGCACCATCGACACAGTCTTTAACACCGTCGCAAACAACTTCCTGATAAACGCAACCTCCATACAAACAACGAAACGTATATTCAGGACATGGATAGTCGCGACAGATTATTGCATTTTCATCGCTTGAATCTCTGCAATCTGCATAGCCTGGTAAAAAAATAAATATAATCTTCGTGATTTCTAATTTATCATCTATGTTTCGAAGAAATCATACAACACATCGTAACTAGTAATTTTAAAGCAAAACCATACTTGAAAACCGCAAGGGCCTAATATTGTAATGTGTAAATATACTAAATAGTACTTCACTTGCACTACACTTATATATTTATTAATACGTTACGCACGGTGTCAATCTCTGGGACTGACAGTGAACTTTTTGTTTGGGCGGCATCGGTTCGTGAGACTGGCAGTATGAAGTTTAAAATAACTAAAAATGTTGTAATTTTAATAAAGGTTTTAAACTAATACATATATAAATATAAAATCATTAAGAGCCGTTCGCAGGATGTTGTGCAAAAATGTATATATTGTGACGTGACATTTTTCGTGTCCGTCACAAGGACATAATTCCGGCCGGCACAGGAGGCGGTGGGCTTGTATATTCCACTGTTTTTTAGGTTTTAGGGAGAGCAGCTCATAAGTTCGAACACAGAAAGCGAGCGCGTATATATTGGCAAAGGCGCGTGACGCCTCTATTAAATATTGTCATTAACATTAAAATGTACTCTGATATTGTTAATATTATTTGCAAGTGGAGCGTTATTTGTTTCAGAACTATTTTGTATTAATGAATAGCGTTTCAGGATGTTGTTTTGTGCCGCATAAGCTGCGCGACGGCTAGTGTTGCCGTTCGTTATTAGCGAGGAGAGAGACAGTAGATCACAAGGCGAGGCGTCGGACAAAGAAGTACAAAGTAGATAAAGACGAATAGATGTACAGGGCCGTAAGGGCTCTGGAGGCATAAAGCGCGACGACGAAATCGCCAAATGACCAAGAAACGGGAGATGTCGACACTCCGAATTTTCCAAAAATCGGAGCGGAGCTCCTTGTGGCGTCTCGTGACCGCGATGCTAAAAGATGAGCCCGAACAAGCTCATCGATCAGAGGAAAGCGCGAAGAGCGGATCGAGAGGCACAGAATCAGGACCCGTGTCGATGAGTTGCCGATACGCACGTGGCCATTGTCACTTGCGACGCCGTGAAAAGAAGATCATGATTGGCTCATTATCTAGAGCGACGAGCGGCGCACGGCCGCGAGAGAAATTACCGTACCGGCGAGATTCATTGTTGCGCGCCGTGGTACTTGCAAGTTCACCGCCTAAGCTAAGTGCCGAATGACAGTGTGTGCCGGAGGGACGAGAGCCTGAAGAGAATCCGCGCGACCTTGTAAGGACGTGACAGGGCCGAGAGTTGCCGAACTGTACAGGCGAATTGCAGAAATCAGGTGCCGACAAGCGTAAGTGACTACTCGCTCTCTCTCTCTCGCATAAGTCGGTGAAATATTTTCGCGGATCGAGTATGCACGCGTTTCGTCAGCTCGATGCCGCGTTGAATATTATTGCAAAAATTAAGATTTAAATACGAGGATTACACGTCGCCAATTGCCGACGATTCTTAACATTGCTGCTCTCCCTCACCGTACCACGGTCGCAACAATCCGGGCGTGATATTGTTCGTAATTTGTTTGTATGTTGTTTTGCTTTTTTTTGTATTAACATTCGTTTCGTCGTACAGTTGTGAGCCGATTTTGTTGAGTCGCCGTTTACCCGCGCGAGCTACGAGAATATTAAAATATTAATATTGTATTTTTAAAGTATCCTCTCGGGAGCGATATCTAAGCTAGTTCAATTTTTTTCAATTGAGATCGGAAGGTGCGGGTCGTGCCGAAACTCGTGGCCGTCGGACCGCGACATTATATTGTGTGCAAAATCTCGCGCGCACCAGACAAAGACCGCGCGTATCTCGTCTTATCTATCGCCCGGCGTACGACAGCGCATTCCATCGTTTATCCAACGCCTCGCGCGGCGAGTCATATATTAGAATACGAGCGCACGGCCACGAGCGGATATTCGACCAACAAAAGATCGCGCCGGATTCTGCCGCCGATATCACCCGTTACTAAATAGAAAATTTCCGTACGACTTCGCTCACTATTGTCCGCGTATTTACTTTATATTTTTTTTGTTGTTTGTATTATTTTGATGTATCGCCGAGAATTTTCTTGGTTGGCCGCACGCCAAAATTATTATATCTGTTATTAAATTTAATTATTAATTATCCTCAACGAGCAAGTTTCCCGACTTTTATTTCAAACATTGAGCCCACGCCTTTCCGTTAGTTGAATAAACTGAGCTGTGCCGAATGACCTTGCCGTCACGTCAAAATTGTTGTTGAAATATTTGCTGCAAATTAAGATCTGTTGTGAGTGGCGTGATTTTCACGCCTGGCGCCCAACTTTCGACTTAGGTGAGTAGAAAAAATTTAATAATTCGGTGTGAAGACGTCCCGAAGTTGTGCAGCGCCTCCGCTATAATATCCAAAACGAGGTGCCCGTCACAATATATATATATATATACAAGATGTCCCACAACTACCGGATTTCCTTTTACCAGTAGATTCTCAAGATCATTCTAAGACAAAAATTTTAATACCAAAATGTCGAAGCTATAATATTTTTCGAGTTAGAAGCATTCAAAGATAACGAATGACATTGTCTGAAATTCGCGCGCTCAGGTGCGGGACAATGCTAAAGGCGCAAACAGTGTTGCTCCTCTTTTGTCACTAAAGCGTATGTTATAATACTGAAGTAAGAGTTTGCGTCATTTAAAATGTGCGTATTGTACTGTGACGTGGTAGTCGCGCCGCTCCTCTTCCCCGCCACAAAAATTGCACATTCCAAACGAATCCGAGAATGCAAGCCGTCCGAGCGCCAGGATTCCTCAGGGCTTATTAAGTAATTGTACTGTCGTTTTACGGTTTGCTTATTTTTTTTTGTATAACTAATTTGTGCCTCACCGTCTGCGTATCAACAAGGGAATATCTGCGATAAAGAGCCCTCGAGGGCTATCTGCTGTAAAGAATGGATAACGAAGCGAGGAATGAGCGAGAGAAAGAGGGGCGTACGTCGGTAAGCACAGGCTGCTGTCACTAGCGAATACGGTCCTGATTCAAGCGTAAAGATACATCGCAGGCGCTAGCAAACACGAAAGGACGGCGAGTTATAGCGTCAATAGGCGGCGTCACCGGCCAAGAAATCAAGCGGCGAATAGTTACCAAATTCTGACCACAGATCGCTCCAAAGGAGGAAAATCGGGATGCCCCCCATCCTGATGACTACCTGCGAGCGCGCTAAATCGAGCCGGCAAAGTGCCGCTAATTAGCCTCATTAATAATGGAAAATTAGTATTTGTAATTCGCGGCTATGAGCGATAGTAACTCTGGCGAACCGGAGCGCCGCGTCTGAATACCGCGTCCTGATTGGCCGTTGCGACTCAACTTGCGAATCTAGCGCGCTCCGGTATATCGACCCCGAATCGATCGCGATCCTCGCTCTCTTGGTCGCTGCCTCCCGATCGTGTCGGACGCATTACCGGATTATCCCGTTCCTTGCTTTTCCCGACCGGAATACAGGAGGATGGAACAGAACGTAGAGGCCGGAAACGACGGCGAAATTCGGCGAAGTGCTTTTGCGTTTTCTGTAAGCCACGAATCCGCGCACCCGTTGCTCTGTGTCGAGGCCAGTCGCGTCGTTTATTTAGTAAAATGTTTTCGCGGGCGAGGAGACGTCCTCCGCCATATTTGGTTAGTTGGTAATACGAGCGGCTGGAATCGGGCTTCACGTGGCACTGAGCGTTCGTAAGAGCAATATTTTAATAGTGAAATTAAGATAATAAGTTCTGGAGACGAGTGGAGACGCGCCAAGCAGCAATCATTGTGTTGTCGCAAAAGCCATTTTTGTGTATTACCTGTTTTGTTTCTTTTTTTGTAATTTTCGTTGATTGTTATTCGCAACGTCGGCAGATAGTCGACCGTAAGGAACGTAATTTCGAAAATTTCTATCGCAGTGTTGTCGCAAAGTCGCGTTTTCGCGTATGCGCACTGCACCGCCAATCAGTTTCTTCTAAGAGCCGTGTTTTTACGCATGCGCTCTTAAATAGTAGTATCACTGCCGTACTACTTTCGACATCATTAAGGTTCTGTTGGGACCGAAATAATTTTTCATAATTAACGTGTTTTCTAATGATATGTATTTTGTTTTTTAATAATATTTAAATAAAACAATATTAAGAAAATAGAATTTAAAAAAGATAAAAATAAATAAACATAGAAATAACATTTAATGTAATATTTTATGTGGCAGAAATCACAAATACCAACATTTGTTGCAGGGGTAAGGGAAACTGTCAAAAACCTTATCAGTATTCAAAAAAACAAACATTTTTTTATTTTACCAAAACTAAGTAATATAATAATATATAACAGAATATATAAAATATAATATAAAAGATACTAAGTTATATAATAAGTTATTACAAATAATTACAAATAATACATATTAAGTATATATTATATTACAATATATTATTATATTAAGTTATATCTATCTACAAAAAATTTCTTCTTTTTGAGGCACGTATCTAAAACAAATAAACTCAGCAAACAAAAATAATAAGTAATATGATTATACCTACAGTATGATTATAATTATAGTAAGTATGCTTATAAAAATAAAATTAATTGATGTGACTAGTAATATTTAATACTGCATTGTATAGTGCACAAATAAATAATTATTACATTGACTTACCTTTTTATCCTACGCTCTTTAACCTTCTCAGTCCTTACTGCAAGATTCCGTCAAAACTGTACATATCGGGGTCTTTCGTTTTTGTGCATATATATGTACGTTACTGACTTCTTCTAGCAGCGCAGTGCGCGTGCGTGAAAACGTGACAACACTGTCGCAGTGCCGTTTATATTGCGTGTTGTGTTGCCGTCCGGCCCGTGCTCTTAACGATATTTAAGTAATGTTTTTCGAAATTATTATATGCTAGTGACCGGCCCAGTGGCCTCGCGGCCTGAGTACAGGAGCTGCGAACCCGGAAGTTCCGAGTTTGAATCCACTCACCACCTAAGGATATTTTCCGGGCCGGTCTCTTTCAACCGAGTTTATCGGTTGATCGGCGAACGTAATTGGGTCTCTAAAAATTAATTCGGGTGTAATCCCGAATTAATTCTCTCTCCCACAAGGCGATCATAGTCACAACACCTCGAGCACGAGCCCGACACAGATGGGCACGTCCACTGTGAAAAGACGGTCGTGTATCGCGCGGTAGTAGTAAAAACTGCACATCCCCCTTTTCCCCATTCGTCCTGAGAATAAAAATAGACTACAAACTGGCATTTGCTTCTCTCTCGAAGGAGCGTGCGCCATTAAGCAAAGAAGAAGAAGAAGTATTATATGCTAGTCATTGCCGGTGTGAACGAGATAACCGGAGGCGAGCGGATAAACAGCGTGTTTTACAGTCAGAAAGAGAATTAACAGGCGCTTCAGTGTAATGAATTTCAGCTAACTAGCTGTGTGTGTGTGTGTGATATAACGTGCTGTCGAATCGACAGCTTTTTCAAGCGAATTGAGCGTCATCCCTCGCCCTCGCTTCGTTTCCCCGTTAACTGTCAGACTTTTGCCTAGTTTGAGACAAAGTGTCTAGTCTGGAACATTCGGAATCTCCATTTTGTAAATTACAGAGAAAGCTCTCCTCTAACACGTGAGTACCGTGATGCGCCTGCTTGGCTTGAATGCCTATTACGATTTTCTTTTATCATAGTGTTGTTGCTAACCTAAGTCAGACTTGCATGCCTCATTTACGATCCCAGGTGTGTTCCCGTATCTAGCACCCTAGATCGCGCCTTGAGGTGCGTTCTTATTTTGCAACGGGGCGCGACTTCACTTTATGGCAACCTGGCGTACCATTTTGTGATCCATAACTTCTGTATGCCCTTGCTTGAGTATTGTGGCTATTTTCCATGTTTTATACGTGCTTTATCGAATGCTTTACGCGAGAATCGACGAAAAGAACTAAACTTTCGGCGACTTATATCATCTGGTCAGTGTAGCGTTAAAACCGGCGTGCGCCCGTTCAATTTTTAATTAATTTCGCTTATTTGTTATTATTTTTGTAACGGAGCCGCCGTGTAACGCGCGGCTTGCCCGGCCTTCCGCCTGCCGGACAGCTCGGCCAGACCAGGATTCGGATGAGAGGAAGGAAGAGATTGCGACACGTTCGGTTTAATGCTGAAATGCACTGAGTCTATATTCTAATAAATGATAGAGTATTTACATAGATAGTTACGCGGGGTATTACACCCTTACAGTGTATCTCTGCGGATCGCGGCTGTGATTGGCGCGCGCGGACTTCGTGTCTCGAGCGCTAGTTATGCCGGTGTCTGGTCAGGTCGGCGGTTTACGAACTAAGAGGGAGGAACGCAAATATGTACAGACGGTAAAGTCTTTAACAACTACGGGAACGCAAGTACGTGTTACGGCGGAAAATGTCGGTTTCACGGTGCGCGGGTGCGGAGTTTTGCGGAATGACGTGGTGCGCACGGTCGGCGAGTCGGTCCGCTACCCAGTAGCGAAAGATGTTCTGAAGCCGTGAAAGCGGCTGTTCTGGTGAGCCGTGAGAACGACTATTGGTGAGCCGTAAGAACAGCTATCGGTGAGCCGTAAAAACGGCTATCGTGACGGTCGGTGTACTCGGGTCAATGCCTCGGGCACGGTCGATGCAGGATCTTCCCGCGTCAACGCCTCGGTGAAGAAGGAGCGGCGATCCCGAGTCAACACCTCGGAGGGGAACGGACGGGAATCCTTCCGAGTTAACATCTCGGCGAGGAAAAAACGGTGATTTCGAGCAGTGTGCCCAGTTTTGACTCTCTTACAGTACGCTGCAGCAAGTGGAGGGGATACGCACACAGGCGAGCAGCCGTGTACGTGTGCGCTCGACGCTTCAGCCAGTGTGCCCAGTTTTGACTCTCTTACAGCACGCTACAGCAAATGGAGGGGATACGCACACAGGCAAGCAGCCGTGTACGTGTGCGCTCGACGCTTCGGCCGTCTTC
>NW_018023482.1:0-1393 GCF_002006095.1 Pseudomyrmex gracilis | reverse complement strand
ATTTAAGTTTTTTAGAAATGAACTACGTACATATTGTTGCTCAACGGAAACCGCGAGAAGGTGGTGGTTTCTTCCGTCAAAAATTATGTAAAACATTTGTTTTGCCCCATATTGTAATAAATGTTTATATATACGTTTTTAAGCATAAAAAATAATAATAATTAAAATTAATGAAATAACTCTACATGTTATAGTAGAAAACAATGTTTCAATAAAAATATAAATAAATACAAATATATAAAAATTAATACATTATTTACAAAACCAATGTTGTGTATTTCCAAAAAGAATATAGATAGAACAGAACAGAGAAAAGCTTAGATAGAAAGGATAGAAGTAGAAAAGATAGATGGAATAAGAAGATAGAAAAGAAGGAGAAATAAATAAGGAAAGAACAAATAGAATAGATAAAACCATTGAAAAAAAATCCCGGACAGCACAAACTTTCAAGTGACATCTTAAAAACATTCGAAGTGCGTCCTTAAAAATAACACATTTTCCGGATGTCTTTAGGACGTATTTTGCAGGTTTATGCTGTCTGGGATAAGAAAAAGAAATCAACATAAAAAAAGACACGCAATACATAGAGAGCGTTATGATTATTTTAAAGTCACTTTACACGATTTATAATTGACAACAGAAGTCAAAACAAAAATACTTAAGAAATTAAAATGCATCTATAAATAAATAAATATATATATTTATTTATATATATAAGTGAACAATTTAATATATCTACATATATATACAGAGTATAAAAAATACCGGTACCGCGAAAAATCTTGAAAACTAAGCATGTTACAAAGAAGTGTTTAAGATAAAAGTTGTAGAGTTTTAAAGGATCTATTTACTATTTTTATCAGTTCGAATGACATTCCAAAAGTCAGGACAAGGTCACCTTGAATTTTTTTAAATGGGCCACTGTATTTTTTATTGCAAATTCTTAAAGCTTAATTAAAAAGCTTTTCAAGACACTATAATAGTTTACTTTCATTAAGTACTTTTTGACTTAGGAGGGTTGAATTAGAGTATCGCCGGTATTAACATTATTTATCATTCATTTCAAATGTTGCTTTATCTAAAATAACTATGTTGAATAGGAAATTAAGTTCTTTGTCAATTCTCTGCATTATTTGCTCACAAAATTCGTTTAGACCTAAATCATCTTTGTAGAAAAATTCTCGGCGCGGTATTTTAATATTCAACTGTCATAACAAAAACTGCTTAATAAAAACAATCTTTATTNTAATGTTTTGAAAAGCTCTTGAATTAAGCTATACAAATCTGCAATTAAAAATAAAGTGTTGTATTTAAAAAAATCAATGTGTTCTTGACTTGACCTTAGTGGCGCTTTCCAAAGTCACACTGATACAATTGATAAATAGATTTTTTT
>NW_018023481.1:16390-17182 GCF_002006095.1 Pseudomyrmex gracilis | reverse complement strand
TCTTATTACAATGTATTCTTTGCGCTAATTTCTTTATTATTTTCATCAGATGTGACACATTACACTGAAGAAGGTCCAAACTTGTGGATCGAAACGTTTGTTTATTGAATAAAGAATTCTATTTTATACACGATCATCCTGTATGTACTGCTCGTATCGGCCTTTTTAATTACTTTAAATAATATTCTCATTTCAATTCCTGGTGTTACTTTTAAAAAGAAAAGTTATGATCTTAACGATTCGTTAAATAGTACCTTTTCGCATTGGTATAAAGAATATAAATTATGTGCAAATTGTAGTGGAAAAGACATGTTACTTAAAAGAGAATTAACATTGACAAGAAAGATACTTATTATTCATTTAGTCTTATTTGTACAAGACGGTAAATTAGTAAACCTTGATTTTAATTTACGTGCAGTTCCAACAACTAAAATATAACTAAATGGATAGTTGTATAAAGTCATGAATGCAATATTTCATCACGGATCATGTTTAGAAAACGNTCATTATATAAGCATATGTCGAGAAGGAACATCTAATTGGAGTGAAGTTAATGATGCAACAAATAATAAAACAAAATGGCCTAAAGAGACTAAAAATATTTACATATTCTATTTGGAAAAAATTAAGAAAAAGTAACCCCATATACAAGAAAATATTTAATTGCTTAATAAGTAACTATTTTAATATTTGTGTACCAGATAGGAACAATAGCAAAAGTTGTTGCCAAATATGATTAGAATCTACAAAACAAGTTATAAACCTGCAAGTCCTTCCAACACTTTGTTATAT
>NW_018023481.1:7221-14081 GCF_002006095.1 Pseudomyrmex gracilis | reverse complement strand
TCTATCGAAAACACAGGTGTACCAGTGGTATGAACGCTTTAAAAGCGGTCGTGAGGCTGTTGAGGACGATGCTCGTCCTGGGAGGCCATCGACATCGAAAACTGATGAAAACGTCGATGAAATCCGAATTGTTAATCGGAAATCGCAAATTGACGATAAGGGAGATAGCTGAGACTACCAACATATCATTCGGATCCGTACGCGAAGCTATTCGCAAAAAAAGACCTGCTTTGTGGGGCAACAANTCGTGGATTCTCCATGACGATAATGCGCCATCTCATAATGCGTTGATTATTCGTGAGTTTCTCGTCAAAAACAACACCAATACTATTCAACAACCGCCCAATTCACCTGATCTGGCACCATGTGACTTCTTCCTATTAGATCGACTCAAAAAACCACTACGAGGAACTAGTTTTGAGAGTGTGGAAGCAATAAAGCTAAAATCGCTGGAGGCACTAATGGCTATACCAAAAACCGATCTCCAGAAAAGCTTCGAGGGGTGGATCAAACGCTGGCACAANTGCATCGCAGCCGACGGGGACTACTTTGAAGGGGACAACTTGAATTTTGAAGAATAAACATGTACTTTTCTTTTTATGACTAAATTCCGGTTATATTTTGATCATGGTACTACATATTAAAATCTTTTTCTACAAAATGTATTCTACAAAAAAAATGATATCAATAAGTAACGCCAAGTAAAGTCTCGTACATTTATACATTGTTACAAAATATATAATATTATAGAAAACTTTGTAAATTGTTTATACATTGTTATGAACTATACAATATTCCAAATAGAAAGTTTAAAAAGTGGTATGCCACGGCCACCGTGTGTTTTATGGCTAGGCAAGCGGCGTTGAATATTACTNTNAAAAAAGTATTACTCTAAAAATCTTTTTCTACCAAATCTATTTTACAAAAGAAATGATATCAATAAGTAGCGCCAAGGAAAATCTTATATACATTTATACATTGTTACAACATATAAAATATTATATTTCTAAGTNGTTTATACGTTCTAAAATATAAACTATGAAATATTTTAAAACAATAGAAAGTTTAAAATATTATGTGATCAGTGTACTTTATATATAAAGCACTCATCGATGTAAGAAAGAACCTCGCCTTGCGTGGACAGCCTTAAACTATGTCGAATCATATAGATTTTGCTTTGTGTGAAAAGTCAAAAACCTATGTAAAATTTTTTAAAATACAAAATATTTAATGTAAAAAAACTTGGCGCGGCTGCACCGAAAACTATATTGAATTAAANTTTACTCTGATAGTATAACTACTCAATAGTTCTTTTAATTAAGCGTACAACAAACTACGTACTTTTCGAACTCTTTTGATGAAATAACATTATTTTCTTTCGACAAAACTCATCTAACGGTGAGTCTCAAAAGTATCGAAAATTACTTGAAGAACTCTTATAATTGCTACACTCTTGTAGTGCTATGCTAATTCATTTATTCTAGAATTAAACTTTCATATGTGAAGTACATGAATAGCTCATGTGTGCTAGTGTGTGTGCTCTGTCTTTAGTTTTCGGTGCAGCCGCGCCAAGTTTTTTTACATTAAATATTTTGTATTTTAAAAAAATTTACATGGGTTTTTGACTTTTCACACAAAGCGAAATCTATATAATTTGACATAGTTTAAGGCTTTCTTCGCAATGCGAGGTCATTTCTTACATTGATGTATGATTTATATATAAAGTACACTGATCACATAATATTTTAAACTTTCTATTGTTTTGGAATATTTCATATTTTATATTTTAGAACGTATAAACAACTTACAAATATAATATTGTATGAGTAAAAAAACAACCGTAATATAATTCGAAATGGTGAAAATAGATCTTCCGGCTATGACCAAGATTGANNTGGCTTAAATAAATTCAAATTGAATCCAAACGGAGATCAGTAGAACGTTTNGATCTTTATTTTTTAGATCATCATCAGCCTCACTGAAACAAAAGATACAAAGAAAATTACAAAAAATATAAAAATATAAAACTATACAAATGAAATAAGATTATAAGAAAATATAAGAATAGACAGGATTAATTACAATAATATACACTATAAACGCACGCTTTTGAAAAAGAGATAAGTAATGTTAAAATAAATCACAAACATACACACATTCAAAGTCAACGTACCTTGAGAAACCGTTAGCACACGTGAGCATGCGAGAGAAAACATAACTTGTAGGAAACAGAATTTGCAGATGTCAAATTGTCTCCATGTCTCGGATTCTTTAAAAACTATAAGAACAAGAGATTGATAATGTAAAATAGTGAACAATAATTACTCCTAAAAAATTTTTTAGCAGATAACAAAAGGTCAAGGCAATAGAATAGTCAATGTAAATTTAAACGTCATGACTATAAAAGAGTTGATACAACAGTGGTCAAATATCAAAATTACGTCAAGAATTTAAAAAAGTAAACAAATATATAATATAAGTCACAGATAGTTAAGTCATAAAATGGAAACTTACATAAGTGGTAAATTAAAATCCNAAGTCATGATAATCTCCCGCAAGCAAACAAACACAACGGATACAGCGCGAACGCATTACGCGACAGGCAAAATACAAATAAGTAAAGTACAAAATTAAGTAAATAAGATGTTTATAATAAACTACAGAGGGAGGAGAGATNGCAANTAAGGGCNTATTTGCAAAGTTTCATAAGTAAAGGCGTATACGCAGGATCAAGAAGTTCGGTATCTTTCATCATATTTAACCCGTTTTTTTGCATCTTTATATGTAACATTTCTGAAATGAGTCTTTTGTTGTAAAATTGTTCGTTGTCAAGAATATGAACTTCACTCCAAGCGAATTTGTGGCCTAGATCGCTACGATGCCTGCTGACCACTGACTGTTGCTCATATTTCTGACAAAACTTACGTTGATGTTCGGTCAATCTTGTGCGTAATTGCCTGCGTTTGGCCTACATACAAAGCGTCACAAAAGGAGCAGTCAATTCTGTATACTACATTACTGTTTGAAGTCGAGGCGAGCTTGTCTTTATGTACTTTTATGAAACTGCTTAATGTATTTAAATTTCTATACAAGAGCCTGAAATTTAGTGTCTTAACAGATCTGGAAATGCTATCGGTACCACCCGGTAGAAAAGACACAGTAAAATAAGTCTCTCCTCTATCTAAGTATGTTTTGCTTGAAACTATCTCGCTGCTCAACAAATTCAATTTGTTGCTGAATAGTTGATGTAAACGTCTATTAACCGTTTTAAAAATCAAATTCAAAGGATAATCGTTAGACAGTAAGATCTGCATAGCCTTAATCAGATTATCCCTGTGAAAATTCGGATGAGAGAGTAGAATTGCTCTGTCAGTGATATTTAAAATAACTCCTAATTTTTGTTGTTGAGGGTGTTGTGAGAAGTAGTTGAGACATCGTCCAGAAAAAGTGGGTTTTTGATACCAATTTAACATAAGTGTATCATCAACAACCGAGATCGAAGAATTAAGGAAATTAATTGATCTATGAGGTTGGTGGAAAAGTTCTGCGGATTTTTAGTATAAAATTTAAACACAAAATTGACATTTATAAAAATTACTTTAGTCCACAATGTGTTGACCGTCTTGATCTACAAGTTGTTGCCAACGTTTTAGTAGGGCCTTGATGCCGCTCTTGTAAAACCCTTGGAACTTGTGGGCAAAAAAATCAACGAGGTGATTTCGGATGGCCTCCAATGAGTCGAATTGATGACCGTCAACATTGTTTTCCAGCGAGCAAAACAAATGATAATCAGACGGTGCAAGGTTCGGCGAATATGGTGGGTCCTGCATCATTTCCCAGCTAAAGCTCTGTAATTTTTTTTTGTGATCAAAGAAGTATGTGGTCAAGCGTTGTTATGATGGAAAATCACACCTTTTCTATTTGACAATTCTGGCCGCTTCTCTTGCACTATCTTGCGCAATTTGTCAAGCTGAGCGCAGTATTTCTTTGAATCTATTGTTTGGCCCTGCGGGAGCAGCTCAAACAACAGCACTCCTTTATAGTCCTACCAAATACATAGCATTACTTTCTGTGGATGCAAATTAGGTTTTATCACCGTTTGTGAAAACTCGCCCGGATTGCACCACGACTTCCGCCGCTCAATGTTGTANACAACCCATTTCTTGTCTCCAGTAATGATCCGTTTCAGAAATGGATCTAAAGAGTTTTTTTTCAGAAAAGATTCACACACTAAAATCTGATACATGATGTTCTTTTCGCTCAGTTCGTGCGGCACCCATATATCAAGCTTTTTCATTAAGCNAAGCTTTTTTAATTGATCCATAACAGTTGTATGATGAATGCCGAAGCGCTTCGCAATCTCTCGAGTTGTTAAGTGTCGATCACTCTTTATTGTAGCCAGGAGTTGGTCGTCGTTAACAGAATTTGGCCGTCCAGAGCGTGGTGCACCTTGGAGGTTAAATTCTCCGGAACAAAAGCGAGCAACCTATCTTTCGCATGTGTCTGCACTTAAGGCCGAGGCACCATACATGGCGCATATTTCGCGCTTAGTGTCCGCCGCTTTATATCCTTTACGGAATAAAAACAGCAAAATATGGCAAAAATGTAATTTTTGATCTTCCATTTTAATTGTATGCCGTACACGCAAAACACGTCCGACCAAAACAAACACTTCTGCCAAATGTCAAGCGTAGTGTGACTTGTAAAAATATGTGCAGCAGACTGACATTTGAACAACACGTGATAATTCTTTTCTGACACTAGTGTCATCTATTCCCCCCGAATGGGTTCTCACCTTGTAGTAGCTCCGAGGCGGAAGCTCGGGACTCTCAAAGTGCTCGGTGCGCACGTGGTCTGGCCGTCTCGTAGTAACTACACGGAAAGTTATTTTGTTCCCAGCATGTGCTGGTGGCGGCGGGGCTGGGCATTGATNGTCAGCTCCTCTCTGGACGCTGGCGGATCTGCCTGGTCGTGTCGTCACAATGGAAGTGTAATCTGACGGGACAACAATTGACCACAGAAAGTGAGCATCTGGTGTTCTCGGGGACTGTGGGCTCTCGCGCCGGAGCGGGTGGTGGGGTTTAAAGTCGCAGGCGGTGGTCATCCGCTCAGGGATGGGCCCGTCTGTGGCCAACTAAGAGGAACCCCCCAAGTTAAGGTGTGAGCAACTGTGCCGAGAGCTGCGTGGCGCAAAGGGAGTTGCGTCGTAAACAGTGCCTCCTGGATACCGGGCAAACTCCAGGAGTACGGAGCCACGCCCCAGCCATTCGCGGTTCTGGCTGGGTGAGATCGCGCGACCGCGATACTCGTAAGAACAAAAATGAGTGAAAGCAAAAATAAAATCACCATCAAGTCAGTCCCCAAGAGCGAAGCCTCCTCTAGAGGCAAACGCCCAGGGGAATCTTGCAGTGCGGGAGCGGGCTCAGAAGCCCCAAAGTACCGCATAAAATATAGCGGGGCTGCTAGGCGCCGTTATAATAAAGAGATGCTAGCCGGGAATAGTGGGGCCAAGAAAGCCCCCTCTACCCCCGCAGCTTCTTGTTCAAAAAGTAGAGTTGAGGGTGGAGGTGCTTTAGGTGGCGCGGAAAAGCTCGCCAGGTCGGAGCACACTACTCCCAGCTCCTCAGAAAATNGCCAGGGCAAGAGACCCAAAAATGAAGGGTTGTATGCACAGGCGACAAAAAGTCTTGTCAGGATAGCCCTCGTATTGGAGGGCTACCCTGACAAGAAAATAGGAGCCGGTAAGGTAGTTGAGATCAGAAAAATGGTCAAGTCTGTCATCCTCGGTATGTCTGAGAATGACAAAGCCCCTACTTTCACTGGTACTTGGAAGAAGGATTGCGCACTCATGGTTGTGTGCGCCAACATACAGTCGGTGGAGGGACTAAAGGCCCATTCTTCCGATTTAAAAGTCAGGGGAACTCCTCTGTATGTGCTACCGGTTGATGCGCTACCTAAGCGTCATCGGGTAGTGGTGCATGTAAAGGAGCTTAAAGTAGGGGTTGAGGATGCTTTAAAGCTCATTAATCAACAAAACACAAGGCTGGCAACCAACGATTGGATCGTCACCANAGAAACGTATAGAAGGGATGCTACNAGCGCCCACTTCTCCTGTTTGGTTGGCGACTCGGCGATGGAAGCCTTGAAGCACTGTGGCTTCAAGTCTTTCTTCGGTATCGGCCAAACCACCGTTAGGGTGGCGGGACGAGAACGTGGGGAGGCGACGGAAATGGAGATGGAGTCGGAGGGTGTCGGGACTGCTTAAAAATGGCTTCACTCGGCATCCAAATGATCCAGAGTAACTTGCATCACAGCAAGAGCGCCTCGGCTATCCTAGCCAGAAGCATGGCTGTGATGCATACAAGTATTGCACTAATCCAAGAACCATGGATTGTGAAAAGTGCAGTAAAGGGACTGAGTGGGTGCGGCTGCTTATACAAAGCACACTCAGATAATAGAGTAAGATCATGCATTTTAGTAAAAGGACTAAATGCTATCTATCTGCCACAGCTCACCAGCAAAAACCTCACAGTCATCAAGGTGAGAGTAAAACTAGCCGAGGAAGAGGACATAGAAGTATTAATAAGATCAGTTTATATGCTCTATGACTCCACNGATCCACCACCACATGAATAGATAAAAACCCTGGTAGCCTATGCGGAAGCCAGGGGGCTCAAACTCCTGCTGGGTTGCGATGCGAACTCTCACCATGTAGGACGGNGAAGCACAGACACCAACCTGCGGGGAGAGAGTCTCCACGACTACCTAATGAGCACAGGATTAACCATTCTCAATAGAGGAAACAAGCCGACATTCCTGGACTCCAGAAGACAGAAAGTCATCGATTTAACAGTTTGTAC
>NW_018023481.1:0-2216 GCF_002006095.1 Pseudomyrmex gracilis | reverse complement strand
TTAATAAGATCAGTTTATATGCTCTATGACTCCACGGATCCACCACCACATGAATAGATAAAAACCCTGGTAGCCTATGCGGAAGCCAGGGGGCTCAAACTCCTGCTGGGTTGCGATGCGAACTCTCACCATGTAGGACGGGGAAGCACAGACACCAACCTGCGGGGAGAGAGTCTCCACGACTACCTAATGAGCACAGGATTAACCATTCTCAATAGAGGAAACAAGCCGACATTCCTGGACTCCAGAAGACAGAAAGTCATCGATTTAACAGTTTGTACGAAGAGGGTGGCGGGTCTGGTGAACGACTGGAAGGTCTCGGATGAGCCTTCTAGCTCTGATCACAGACAAATACACTTAACTTTCCAACAAATACAGCAAATCAGCTGGATTCGCAACCCACAAAAAAACCAACTAGGAGGGCTTTAGGGCTGCCTTTAAAGCCCAGCTCGCTATGGCCCCAACCAGTTTCAGAACCAAAAACAACTTGGAAAACGTGGCGGACTTTCTAAAAAATGCCATTACATACGCCTTTGAATTAAACTGCTCACCAAAACCCAAGAATCCGGTGAACAAAATCCACTGGTGGAATAAAGAGCTCGGTAAGCTCAGATTGGAAACAAGAAAGAAATTTAGCAAGGCGAAAAAAACAGGACGTGCAGTACACTGGGATGCCTTTAGAAGCTCCCAACAAGAGTACAGCAAGGAGNTTAAGAAATCAAAATGCAAAAGCTGGAGACGTTTCTGTGAAAGCATTGAGAGCGCCCCGGAGGCATCCAGGCTTCACAGAATCCTCAGTTTGGATCACCGTCCCCAATTGGGCTGTCTCAAGCTCCCAACGGGGAATGTTACTAAGGAGGCAACGGACACATTGAAACATCTAATGGAAGTCCCAGGTTTTGATCATAACATACAACCCTGCCGACCAAAGCCTAGGGAATATAAATTCAGGGACTGGCGTCTGGCAGCTGAGGTTGTTTTTCCAAAGGGAGGTGAATGGGCTGTTAAGACCTTCTCTCCTTATAAACCACTTGAACCGGATGGAATCTACCCGGTTCTTCTTCAAGAGGGGCTGGAGGTTTTCATAAGTCCACTCACAAAAATCTTCAGGACTAGCATAGCTTTAAGACACGTCCCCTAGGCTTGAGGAGGTACAAGAATAGTTTTTATATCCAAGCCTTGTAGAAATGGCCATATAGCAGCCAAAGACTTCAGATCGATCAGTCTCACTTCCTTTGTACTGAAAACACTGGAGAGACTGGTTGATAGATATCTGAAAATTGGCCCTCTGCTAGCACATCCGCTGTCTCCGGCTTAGTATGCCTACAGGGAAGGCAAATCAACAGGTACTGCCTTGCATCATCTCGTGGACGGAGTCGAAGTGCAGTTGGAAACAAAGGGATATGCCCTGGGCGTCTTTCTGGACATTGAGGGAGTTTTCAATAGCACCTCATAGGATGTCATCAGGGAAGCAATGACCGGGCATCACATTCCCGCTGCTCTAGCAGACTGAATACAAAGCATGCTAACAAGAAAAACCCTGATTGCCAATCATGGAGACTCAAGTGTGCATGGTTTTCTCGCTAACGGATGCCCGCAGAAAGGAGTTTTATCTCCCCTGCTCTGGTGTCTGGTCGCGGATAAATTTCTACGAGAATTACAGAAGAAAGGCTTCCTCGTCTTTGGTTACGCTAATGACGTGGCTATTATAGTGCGAGGTAGATTTCTTTCAACACTTAAGGAGACTATGCAGAAAGCCCTTAAAATGATTCAAGACTGGTGTCAATCAAAAGGACTTAGGGCTAATCCACTAAAGACCAAGGCCATGATTTTCACCAGAAAATACAAACCTGAAGCCTTTGAGCCGCTTAGACTCTGGCAAGAAGATATAGAATACGTCCAGTCAGTAAAATATCTGGGAGTCCACTTAGACACCAAACTGAATTGGAAAACACATNTTAATATAAAGAGATCCAAATTCTACACCTCATACTGGGCGTGTAGAAAAGCAATGGAAAAATCCTGAGGTATTAAACTAAATACTGCCCTATGGATATACAAAGCGGTACTTGTACCGAGGTTAACATTTGCTGCTGTTGTTTGGTGGCCCAGAATGAAAAAGATGGAGTCAAAGAACCTACTAAAAAGCCTACAAGGTAATTACTTCAAGGCTGCGGTAGGGACTATGAGAACAACACCAACGGAGGTGCTGGAAG
>NW_018023480.1:11349-12925 GCF_002006095.1 Pseudomyrmex gracilis | reverse complement strand
TCGGCGAGTTTTAGGCGCCAACGTACAAGACGTGATGTTGGATCTTTTACGGAATGCAGCCAGACCAGAGGCTTATGGTCGGTAACGAGTTTGAATTTACGACCGTAGAGGTACGGTCTGAAATGATTCACGCTATAAACAATCGCGAGTAGTTTCTTTTCTATTGTTGAATAATTTTGTTCCGCTTGATTTAAGAGTCGGGATGTGTATGCAATTGGCAAATCTTTTCCTATTGTTCCCTGGCTAAGAATGCCGCCTATCGCGTACCCTGACGCGTCGGTTGTTAGGATAAACGGTTGTGTAAAATCGGGGTATTGCAGTAACGGCTCAGAGCAAAGTGCGTCTCGTAAATACACAAAGGCTTGTTCTTGACTCTCCGTCCAGACAAATTTCTCGTCTTTTTTCAGAAAATTTTTGAGAGGTTTAGCGATTTTGGAAAAGTTTGGAATAAAACGGCGTTAGTATCCCGCTAGACCAAGGAATTGTTTGATGGTTTTCGCGTTACGTGGTCGAGGAAATTCCTTAACCGCCTGAATTTTTTTGGGATCCGGTTTTACACCGTTTTCACTAATTACGTGCCCGAGGTAATTTACTTCTTTTCGTAAGAACTCGCATTTGTCTGGCTGGAGTCTAAGATTTGCTCTTCGTAACCGTTCGNCGAGTTTATCAAACTTAATTTCGTGCTCGCGCAATGACCTTGCGTATAACACTATATCATCGAGGTAAACGAAAAGTTCGGTTCCTTGAAGACTTGTCAATACCTGATCCATGAGTCTCTGGAACGTCGCAGGGGCGTTTTTCAACCCAAACGGCATGCGATTGAACTCATAATGACCGTGAGGCGTAGAGAAGGCCGTTTTCTGCGCGTCTGACTCGTGCATTGGTATCTGATGAAATCCGGACGCGAGATCAAAGACACTAAAGTACTTTGCACTACCTAGCTGGTCGAGAATTTCGGTAATATTCGGCAGAGGATATGCGTCACCTATCGTTTTTTCGTTAAGAGATCGAAAGTCGATTACCATTCTCCATAGTTTGTTACCCTTGGAGTCCGGTTCCTTTGGCACGATCCACAAAGGAGAGTTATAAGGTGAATCAGAGGGACGAATTACGTCGTTATCTAGTAAATCTTTTACTTGTTTGTCGATTTCTTCTTTGTGAATCAGCGGAAAGCGATATTGTTTTGTATGAATTGGATTATTATCGGTGGTGACTATCCTATGCGATAAGACGCTGGTATATCCTAATTTGTCATCCGGAAGTCGGAACAGTTCGCTGTATTTATTCATTATGTTTGCGACATGTTCGGACTCTTCATTATTCAAATGCTCGAGACGAAGGAGTTCGCGGATGACTNGAACTCGTTCGTACTTTGTTTCCGGTTCGTTATTCGTTAAAGCATAAACTTGCATTTCTTGCACCGATGTCTCTNCGGACTGTGCAATTTCTGGAGGATTTTTACTTACAGTTTTTCCCTGTTTTCGGCGACCTAAGTTCGTCGTAGGGATAGACACTAAAACTGGATTTTGACGGCTTGAACTCGCCGTGGACCTTGAACTTGGAACTAGATTTTGAC
>NW_018023480.1:2483-8429 GCF_002006095.1 Pseudomyrmex gracilis | reverse complement strand
AGTCGTTCACGAAAACGTGGGAAGGGAGATACGACGGGACCGGTTTTAGACGCGGTCTCCGGAGAAAATAAACACTGTGGGGTCGTCAAGGTTACGCACGCCTTCGTAGTTAACCTTATCTATAACGTAGGTGTGTTGTCCTATGCACTCTACGCACTCTATTATCGATTTATAAGCCACGAGGCTCACGTGACACAACTGGCAGCGGATGTCAGCTCGTCTTCGCCCTACTTCGATTCCGTGGCTTCCGAGGACTTAGCGAATATGTCGCAAGAAATTTGTATTATTGCACCTCTCACAGAGTGTATACGAGGGCGCGTTTAGATGTGCGGGTGGATCTAGACGAAAGATTCGCGCTTGTTCGGCAACGCGTAGACAGGAAAGTTCTCATCGAGTTTACCGGAAAGATATAACCGTAATGTGAATAAGGATATATCATGAATTGTGATATTATTCTGAATCGCTATCGAGAAACTGTTGCGCAAATGTTGCAACTATACGCGGGCAGGATGCGTACTATGTTCGTTCGACACTGATTGCACCCAATGAATCCGATTCTCACCTCCGCGCGTATTACAGGGACGTGATAATCGATTTTGTCTGACGGTTTTCCTGACGGAATACTATCAGCGCACGACGTACAATAGATGTCGTCAGTCCACGATCGTATTACGGCGCGAACTCGTTTGCACAAGATTTGAAAGAGGTTCATCAGATTTCTTTCCCGGAAATGAGCAATATGCTCGGATCTGAAAGTTCGTAGAGATCGTCGGTATGTTCCGCTAAGAACAATAGGTAACAGTTATGGCATTCCTCGCAGTCGCGTACACTCGGTAATATTGTGGTTATACTCGTATTACACCGAGCGCAACGGATGATGTCAGGACGGTTTCCGATGAGCACACCGTGTGCTTCAAAAACAGTGCAATAACGCTCGATGTCTATCTCGTACATACAATACGAACAATAGACTCTATTATCTCCGTAACGTTGATATCCCGATACTTTGCGACAACGGCCTAAATTATATTTCTGCCAGTGGTCGAAATTCGCGGTCAGGTAAATGATTGAACCATTCAACGGATGTTGTCGAACTCGAATACACATTTATTTTACTCCAAGGTAATTACAGGAGGGGCAGGTAATGTCTTACATATAAGTTTTTCTTGATATACGCGATATCGCGGGTCGGTCTCTGACAATGTCACTGTGTAATACCAGTGAGTGGTATTTACGGGGATTAGCNTTTCCCACTTTCGGATTTTGAGATTTAGATCTACCCTTTCGTTACTAATTATCACGGGGTATCCAACGTCGGCGCTAGGCGGCTGGTGCAACGTGCTTTCCACCCACTTGATCACTCGACGCCACCTTTGTTTCTGCCAGCCCGCACGGTTACCGCGTTTGTTCTTTGGCATCTACGGTTTAACACGAATTTAAGGAACGCGCTTGTCGCGATTATTATTATGCACTCACTTTATTATTATTCCTGGAATAAAATGATTAGTATCGTACCTTGAGTGAATGCGCCGTTCGGGCGCGTTTTTGCTCTTGGTAGACAAGGACTGAACTAGACGCGGGCCCTTCCAATATGGCGGAACCCACGCTTAGACAGAGACAGAGAGAGACGCGGCGTCCTCCAATATGGCGGAACCCACGCTTCGACCGCGTGGTGACGCCGTGAGAATTGGTAGTTGGAAGGATCCTCAAGATTCGCCGTTCGGGCGCTTCTTTCGGGACAGGTAACGAGATGCGCTGTTTAACGAGCGCGTCTACGCAAGGAATTAGGAGTATAAACTTTTGCACAACACACAAATGNCTCAATAATCAATATCTCAGTTGAGTATAATAATGAGTATATATTCTGAATATTATATTATACAATCGATGCTTTTGACTTTACTCAAGTGCGAACAATAGGCTGAATACTTGAGTTTTAATACAGCATGCAAACGTTAAAATTTATCCTTAATTATTACTCGAATTTTATAAAGAATACTTGAGAATAAGGTGATAATATAAAGGTAATATTAGTAGCGACTTACGTTTATTTGTAGTTTACTCCTAACGCTGGATTTCTTAGGAGGTAGAGAAAAGGACCCGTGAATGCGGGATGGACTCGACGGCTTCGGTCGAGATGCGAGACTTGAGAGAGAATTGGAAGTCGACTGTACTGGACCACGGCTCGAACTACACAGGACTGAACTCGGCTCCGGAATGACAGAGAAGGGCCAGCTCGCTAGGAGAAGCAGTGGAAGGGTCTGTTTGCCCGAGAGTGGGATCCGAAGGCGGAGTCGTCCGGGTAGGGATGAAGCTTATGCGTGGTTTGAAAGTTAGGTTGTGACCGGGGTTCTTTGGAAAATATGCTGTGTACTCACAGTAATCACGGTCGCCAGTCCGTTTATCCTCCAACGGACAAGGTTTAATTCTTTTTCTTTCTGTTTCAGGTCCCGACGCCGTTCCGGANGTNNCCAGGATNCTNNNACGGNTCTCCAGGATTTTTNCACGGATCAGGATTCCTCGGACGGATGAAGGATGCACCAGGTATGTATTAACACAATAACACTTTTATTTTATTATAACTGTCTATATATATGTATTTATTTCTCTTTCAGGAAATATTACAAACACAGCACCTTCGCTCGATACGTCACTATCAATAAATTGTATTTCGCAAACTTACTAAATACAAAATGTACCGTAAACGAGTTTATTCACGCTTTTATATGCTCGCGTTACGCTGCGTGTACCGTGCGTCGCGAGCGCCTGAATCCAACTGACTTCTCACGCAGGTTCGCTCGTGTCTCGCGCCTGCGCTCTCCCCACTCCGGGTTTTTGTGTATCATCTTTAAGGAATGATTTTGGTGTTTTTGTCATGTGTGTATAATTGTTGTTTGGGTGNTTGAATGTGGTGTCTTAACTTTATGTTTTTGTGTGAATGTATGTATTAAGGGTTAAATGTGTGGGTGTGTGAACCGGTATGAATGCAGAGTATGATTGATGTGTGTTAGAGTTCTTAAGGGTGTGTGTTTAAAAGCTGTGTGTGTACGTATTCGTAAGTATGTGAGTCTAAGTGTGTGTATTAACGTGATTGAATGTGTGCGTGAGAATTGATGTATGCTGTGGGTGTGTTTGGAACCGGTATTGTCCCTTATGGGTGTNAGTTTTATGTTTGATGTATGTCGTCCTTAAGGTGTGTAAATGTTTGTGTGTGTTTGACGAATGCGTGTGGTTTGAATGACGTGTATATTTGTCCTTAATGTGTGTCTGTGTGTGTATGTTTGAGTGGGGGGAAAACTCTTCCTTAACAACCCAACTTACGCCTTAACGCAAAACGAACACACCATTGCCTTTTGTGCCCGTTACTCATTAAGTTTAACACAAAACTAACTCTTAACCTTACCCTAGGTGTAAACAAAACAAAACTGAATACTAACGTAAAATACACACCTTGCTGGCCTTACGTCTCACTGATCTTAACAAAAAATAAAATACTTTTTCTTAACACTAATCTTTAGCTTCTTGTCACATTAAAANCAAAACGGACCTTAACTAACATCACCCGTCCCGTTGGTCTCACACCTCACTAGGCTTAACAAAAAACATAAAATTTTTTCTTAATCTCAACTTTTGGCTTTGCCGTACCTATATATAACAAAACTTAAAAAATTAAAACTCCACCTTACTTAAAACTAGCCACTCCGTTGGCTTTGCGCCTTACAGGCCTTAACAAAAATCACAATACACTTNCTTAATACTAAAGTTTCGTTATTGTCTCTATGCTCTCCACACCATTCCTCGCGGCTTCTTGCTGGATCTCCACCAACTCTTCTTCTGGCGCTGGCTTCTCCCGCTGTTCCACTGGCTGTGGCTCCTCCTTTCGCTCAGGTGTCCCCTCCTTTCCTGGCTGGGACCCCTCCTGGGGCCCTGGTGACAAGGTCGCGTTCATGCGTGTGCGGCAGAATGGATCTAAGGGAAAGTTGTCCGGAAGGATCGCTGTAATTGGTCACTTTGGATCTAACAAAATTACGTATATGTATGACTTGCTAACCTTAACTTATACTATATTATGCACGTACGACGTGCCGCAACTCACAAGATATGGAATACATGTATATGTATGCGCATGCGTTACCTTACAAAAAATTATAAGTCAAAAATGTGGCGCGGACGTAACACCGTCAAGCCATTCGATACCGTGATAAATTCGTGTAAGCCAATCGTTGCATTGTTTTGATTTTTGTGGTAATTCGGTAAACGAGAACGGAGGCATCAAGATCCAGTTTCCGAAAATTGGTCGGTCTAGCGCGACATACGCCACTTCTTTTGGAATAAATTCACACACGACGCCGCGAAATCCTTGCATTTCTATGATCACAGCACCTTTATACTCGGACATCGTGAAAACGAAGCGAAGATATNGGAGACTAGAACGAAACTGAAATTTCTCCACGCTGCGACAAAAGGCGTAGAAAAATGGGAAAATGTAGTGGGGGAAAATTATCTTGTTTTACGCATGTGCGGGAATATGATTATCCGTTATAATCAACAATGATTTGGCGCGAAGAATCGATTTCCAAAACACTGTCGAANTCCGCATAAACAAGACAGTTAATAGTCGTTTCGAGAGCTTTTTCGAACCGTGCTTCAAATCGCAAACTACCGTGCTTCACAAGATTCCAATGGTCGACGCAATTGGCCGATAAATCGGGTGTGAGATCAAAAGCGAAGAGTGTGTATCCGTGTGCATAAGCATCTCTGCTTATAACATTGCCTTCGTTTAGAAAATGAATACCCGTTCGGAGAAAAGAGTATGAAAAGCCTTGATGTAGAAAGGAGAGTCTCTTGAAAAAAAAGGTTGTAACGGTCTAGTAGGAACTTGCATTCCATCGACGTAAAGCGACAGGAAATTTCTATTAAAGTTTTTAAAATTAAACGGATTAAGTTTACTATCGCCGTTAAACGCCTTATTTTTGACAAAACCGATTACCACCAGCTTCGGCAGTTGTCCGAGTATGGCGTTGTCAATTGATTCCCCCATCACTCCTCTATGGATTGTAAACGATTTAACTTCAACTCTCGTGAGAGGATACTTTGCAGTGGTTTTGCTCAGCATTTTAGCGTGAGCTAATAAAACTCCAGCGCTTAGTTTTGCTCTCCTCATGATCAAGGTGGCGTCTACAATACGAACTCTTGTCTGTGGCGTAGATTCCATGAGACAGAAAGAATCCGTCGATTGGAGGAGTCTTAGGCGCATTTCCACGCCATTAATCAAGAATTTATCCTGATTGAAAACGTCGCAATGTAGATGTACTATGAGATCCACAGCACGGTTATTTTTGAAATACTGCATNCGTCTCACGAGAGCGGGGTTCTCATTTGGAGCATTGAAGCCATCATCCATCAGCCCCGGAGGATCGCTATCCCATAAACAGGTGGTGAGATGAGAGGATTTTGCTTCTGAAGAATAATTCAACAATGTCTCGAAATAGGCTCGATACGCGTAAGCATTGTTCGGAGGCGACACAAGCTTTTGATTGAAATACACATCAATTTGATTGAACATGGAATGTAAAAAGTTATTTACAGGCCCTACTTTATGTTCTGCAGCAGCAGAAGCCGAAGTAGACGGAGTAACCGCTGCGGGGGTTTGCAATATCACGCGACGACTGAGAAGTGTATGCGCGAGATCTATGTAATCTTCACCATGTCCCGGTACAACAAACTCCATGGGAGCGTCGTCCGCAAGAGTCGACAAAGGTTTGTANTGAATCCATTGCGAACTCTCGATACTGATCTGCGTAGGCGGTAGAGTGAAAAGATCAAGTTCGCTTTTGAAACACTCACACGAGTGAGTATGGAGAAAAAACATTTTGCTTCGTCTACGAGAATATATCGCTCACGGTTCGTTTCTTGCTCACGCGGCGTTTGCTAGTTTTTGTCGCG